>NW_011898013.1:0-4844 GCF_000151845.1 Pteropus vampyrus | reverse complement strand
CTTTTCTATTCTTTTATTTCCCTACTCCTTTAGTTTTTCTTCCTTTCTTACTTAAAAAAAGATAGCTAGCTAGATAGGTAGATAGATGATAGGTAGATGATAGATGATGGATAGATGATAGATAGATCTTTTCTATATCTATATAGATATGTACACACACATACAAATTACATATAGATATATGCATAAACACACTAGCCTGTCCTCATTCCCCACTGGTATAGATCATCGAAGACTGACTTAAACCTTGTGTTCTGAACTGTGGGAATGAGAGAAGAAACGTATTTCAGCTTTTCTCTTCCCTGTGGGATTAGGTTTGTGGCCAACCCTCAGCTCTAATGAGCCTTTTTTATAAAGATGCCAGCTTCCCCGGGGGTTCACACCTCCTACACGGCAAACCTCAGTCTTACTGCAGCCACAGTTTGTATTTTATCTCCAGAAAACTTTCTCTTGGTGCCGCCAACACACGGGAATTATTAATTAATACAAAGCAGTGCACGTTCCAACAGCACAGGGGAAGGATCTAAGGTGACTACAGCCTGCTTAACATAAAATCTCTCCAGTTTTTAGAGCCTCGAAGTTTGATGAAGATTTTGCTTTGCTCACAGTAAAACTGGTGGAAAACAAAGACATCAGAGTATTGCATCCAGAGTTGAACTTTATCCTCACACTGGATCGTATATAAATTCATGAACTTTTAATTCCAGGCGACATTTACGAGGGAATAAAGGAAGAAAGCTTGGCAAATGATACGTCCGCACACAAAAAAGCTGGCTGAAAAATCACTTGCTGGCGCCTACCAATACTCCCCACCGATTGCTGTGGAATCCTCCGAGGTCTCTACTCCCAAGACCCTTCGAATAGATGTTCCAAAATGCCTCCCAACCCTTCCCTCACAGAGCTCTCTCAAAACACACTAAACTGAGTAGCTAAATTATACCTGTTCCTCTTTGATTCAGGTCTCTACACCCCCAGGAGTTGGGAAGGAGCTTGGAGTTCAAGGCTCCTGTGCCATTCTGCTGGATTTGGCATCCCAAGAGCTTTAACTGAATCCAGAGTGTGAGCAGGTGTTGTCAGTCTTCATATCTTTGGAAAATCTCCATAGTGTAGGGAGAAAAATGAAAAGAAAGTCCTAGTTTCCCAGAATTTACAGAAAAACCAAGTGTCAATATTTATTACTTATTTTCTTGGAAGGTACTTCTTCATACTTTATTAGTATAATGTATAAACTACTTCAGAAAAATAAGAGGTTAATTGTCTATATTACGGGCATTGCCATTCTTTCAGAAATTATGGGTGATGGCTTTACCGAGTTCAGCAAATATCAAAATTAAGCTCAGGGAAAAAATGATGCCAATTCATTTGGTGACATTTTGCTCCCTTTAGCCTAATATAGCTCAGTACATCAACATCTCTCTAGAGAGACAGTGTGTTTTAGTGGTCTCAGTCTTGGGCTCTGGAGTTGAACTTGCTTTGAAGATTAGATCCTCCATTTACGAGCTGTTTGACTTTGGACATGTTACTTAACATCTCGGTCCTCTCTGCTTACTGGGAAGTTATACATAACGTACAAAATATTTCTGTTCTTTCAGTGGTTACCCTTAAATTTTCAAAGGCATACCTAATTTAAAGTTTGCAAGTCCTCAACATTTTTATGCTTTTCCTAAACAGTAACAGGACAGAAGACCATTTTTACTCTGATCATTTACAGCTGAGAGTGGCCTGGTATTTTAATTCTGTCTTGTTTGTTTTATGACCAAAATGTGTCACAATCAGTTATTATTTTATCAACTTTTTTAACCAATCAAAACTTTCTTTCTTTCTTTATTAGGCGAGGCAACCCTTGGTTGAACTCACAGATTGCAAAGACCTTGTCATCTTGCGATCCCTTATTTTTTTATTTTTTATTTTTTACACCTACAGTACCTGGTCTTCCTAGGTAGTCTCCCATCCAAGTACTGACCAGGCCCGACTCTGCTTAGCTTCCGAGATCAGACAAGATCAGGCTCGTTCAGGGTAGCATGGCCGTAGACTAATCAAAACTTTTTTGATTAATTACATGCTTGTCAATTTTTTTTGTATCACATTCACTCTTTTGGGTTCAATTTCCTTCTTACTAAAATACACCTTTAGAAGGTGCTTTCAGCCAGTGTCTGTTACCAAGAAACTCAGAATGAGACTACTTATGTCTTTGGCTGGCACTCACACTTGAGTTAAAGATTAGCTAGCTAGAGATGGAAATCTAGGCTAACAGTTATTTTCTCTCAGTATATTGACAATACTACTGCATGTCTTCTGATTCTGTTGTCGCCTTTAAGAAAACTGCTGCTAAGATAGTGGCAATTCTTTCAGAAGCAATTTTTCTTTTCTCCTCAGTTGCTTTTATGATCTATTCATTAACTCTGTTTTGTTTTTCACTTTCACTGTTGCATGTCTAGGTACGGTCTTGCTGTACTTCCTGAATCTGAATATTCATGCCTTTCATCTACTGTAGAATATTATTAGGCATTATCTTATAAAAAGTTGCCTCTCCTCAATTCTCTCTAGTCTTTCCTTATAGAATTCCTATGTGACATATTTTGGGTCTTTTCTTTCGATCTTTCATATCTCCTATCTTCCTTTTCTCACATCTGTGTTACCTTCTGGGTAATTTTTCTCAGGTCCATCTTCCAGTTCAAAATTCACATAGATAATAACATTCAATCTGCTATTTATCCTATCGTTTGAATTGCTATCTTTTCCATTCAATCATTTCCTTTTTCATTGCTAGACATTCTATTACTTCACTTCTGAAAGTTCCCTTTTATTTTTTTCTTCCCGTATTGTCTTACCTTTTCTTTGAATACTGTCATTTATGTCTTCAGTCATATTAAGTAGAGTTATTTTATATTCTCTTCCAGATAATTTGTTTACTTTTTGCTGCTATTTATTTTTGCCAGCTGACCTTGCCTATGTGGATTGCTTCCACGTATCCTTTGTGCTTTGGGTTTGCAGGCTCAGGTTAAATGAAGCTTCTTTGTAGGCATCCTGTCTTGGATGAGGTACTTCCTTTAGAGAGGTGTTCAATTTGCTCCCACAAGGTACTGGAGGGTACTGTGGTCTGAGACCAATTTTAATACTAAATTCTCAGGCTGGAGTTTCCAAGACTATGTAGGTAAATTAAAAACCCCAAATTCACATGTGGTAGAGACTCATGTTTAAAACTTCCCACAGGATATTTTACTTTCCCACTCTAGCCCACGCCAAGAAAGGCTAGCTAGTTTCTCTGAGTCTTCCACTAGTAATGGGTGAATTTTTTCAACAAAGACATACACCTTTGAAGGCATTGGCCTTCAACTTCTCATTGTATATGAGTCCAAATCTTTATCGTCTGTCTCTGCATGGGTGTGAAAGTCAGATTACTGAGACTGACACTCCCTCTCTCCAACCCCAACTCCTGGGAGGCACCAGTTCATACTGACATTCTGATTCTCATATACTTCATTTCTGCCCCTAAGATATCCCTTACCTTCCTGTGAGCTCCAGTAAGCATTTAAAAGGCTTTTAAGTCATATTTCACATAACATTTTCAAGTTGTCTATTCCAT
Organism: Pteropus vampyrus; assembly: GCF_000151845.1. Lineage (NCBI taxonomy): Eukaryota > Metazoa > Chordata > Mammalia > Chiroptera > Pteropodidae > Pteropus > Pteropus vampyrus. The sequence goes on along the minus strand of NW_011898013.1, from coordinate 1,258 downwards.
AAAATTTCCACAATCATATTATCTCTGTTTGGTCTGTTAATCCACATGGATGTATTACTCTATGAAAAAAATTTTTAATGTATAATGCAGTGATAGAACACAAACAGCTACTCATGAGATGTAGCATATCCTTGCATTAGAGTAGCTGAAAAATATGGCCCCATAGGCGAATACCCTCTTATAAGAAATAATTGATATTTGATTCTTTGTTAAATAAACGCTGAATACTATGGCATGTAATAAGCCATACATGTAATAAGTTCTCTCTCATGCAACTTCCCGATTTTCTCAACTAAGGTCACCATTTCTTAAAGTCAAATTATCGATAATAATTATATATATTTATTTAATACTTATCTTACATATATTGTAGAAGAAAAATAAAACCAACTTCCTTTTAGATGTTAGCAAATATATTAACATCTCATGAAACAGTAGTTTTGTAGAAAACCTTAGAAAAATCTATAGGAAATAATACATTCAAAGGGCATAAGCTTGAGAGACAGATGGATCTGGGCTCTGATGCCAATCTCTATTATTTTTTGGCTGTGGGACATTAGGTGAGTTAATTAAGCTCTCAGAGCTTTCTATTCTTCATTAATAAAAGAAGAGATGAGAGCTATCTTGGCCAAGTTGCAGTCAGGATTAAATGAGAAGATGAATTCAGCAAATGCTGAATGAACAGTAGTGGAAAGACAGAAGGAAAAAGGAAGAGAGGGGGGAAGGAAAACTTGAAATGTTCAGGAATTCAGGTTGCCAGTTCCCTCACTTCATTAAAGATCAGGAGTATATTGGCCATGCTCTCCAAGTGAATTAGCCTACAGCCAATTTCTAAATAATCTGTGTTATCATTTATTGGTATCATTCATGCAAATTCATTTCATGTCTTCTGGGAAGTTTAATATAACAACAAAGACAAGTCAAATTGCCTAGAGCCCTAAGATGTTTGGAGCCATCTATCCCTCAGGAAGGTCTTTTAGTAAACAGTGGAGAGCATCGAACAATGAGACCCCCTCCTGGGAAAAGAGCTCCTAAAGTGACTTACTAATGCTGATGGCTGTGACAAGAGAAACACTACCTCTGAGTAAACTGAACTTTCAACTTTTTTTCCCCATCAAAAAAAGAAATTTAAGAAAGAATCAGAGCAGGAAGGTCAGAGAGAATAAAGCTACACAATGCTTTTGACAAGCACCCACAACAATATGCAGAGTCCTGATAGCCTTCCAGAAATTTCTAAAGGAAGAAAAAGAACATTGTA
>NW_011898012.1:3184-4830 GCF_000151845.1 Pteropus vampyrus | reverse complement strand
TTATCGTTATGCACTTTCTATCTCTAGCAATTATTTTTGCCTTAAAATTTAATCGATATTAGTTATTAATATAGCAATACATAATTTACCATCTTAACATGACTTTCCATCTTAATCATTTTAAAGCCTACAGTTCACATTGTCGTGCAACTGATCTCTAATTTTTTCAGACATGTCTGGAATATTGCTTTCTATCTTTCTATTTTCGACTTTGTACTTATATTTTAGTTGGATCACGAATAAACATCACTTGGCTGGATTAATTTCTAATCCTCAATCTGGCAATCTTTGTCTTTCAACTGGAGCATTTAGTGCGTTTGCATTTATTGTAATTACTTATTATTTTGGGATTCATTTTCACCATCTTTTGTGATTCTTATTTCTCCCGCGTTTTCTTTTTTTTTAATTTTCCACATTTCTTGACATTTTGGGGGATTGAATGAGTATTTTTTTCTTATCCATTTATTTTTCTTCACAGATTTTTGGATGTTATATTTCTTATCTATGTTATTTTAGTAGTTAACCTTGAACTTTTGATATGTGAAGTTAATTCCTGTCTTAGCCTCCTGAATAATGCAAAGACCTTGGAACACCTGAGCTCCCATCACTGGCTCCTGTTACTGTTGAGTATCCTTCTTCTGATTTATTTTAACCCCACTAAACGAAAGTAATTATCATTGTTTTATACCATCAGTTTTATTTAGATTTGCCCGCACATTTACCATTTTGTCTGTTCGTCACCCCTTCCTGCATCAAACGTTCCTTTTCTGAGATCATTTAGCTTCTTTCTAAGTGAGTGGAGGTCTGTTCGGTGACAAATGCTTTCAGTTTGGATTGTCTAAAAGTACTTTTTTCTCCCTCTCCTTGAAAAACACTTCCCGTTTTTGTCAGGCATACAAACAGGAGTGGGCTTAATTTCTTTTCGTCTACTGAGGGAGGAATGGCATTTGGAAGCAACTGGTCTTAATCATTTGGGATTTTCTTGGTCAGTATTTAAACGTTTATTTCCTATACATCTCATAAATACACTTTCCCCAAGTTTTTTCAGATAGTAACTAGAACACTGATTTTTGTCCAGACAGCTTCATTTAGGGCAGGTCCGAAGCAAGCACATCGTACCTTTCCTTCGGTTGAGAATGTCTGTTATTTCGCCGTCCCATTGAAGGATATTTTTGCTGGATATAGAATTCTAGTTTTACAGTCCTCCGTGGCTTCTGATAAATCCACAGTCATTTTAATTGTTGTTGTTCTGTAGGATGTGTCACTTTTCTTGGGCTGTTTTGGAGGTTTTTATCTTTGCCTTTCTTTTTTAGCAGTTTGATTATAACGTACATTTTTTTTTTTTTTTTTTTTTTTTTTTCGTTTATCAAATTAATTCAGTTTAGCCACTGGAGATTCATGTATCAAATTAATTCAGTTTAGCTTTTGGTGAGGCAACCCTTGGTTGACCTCACAGATTGCAGGGACCTTGTCAGCTTACAATCCCTTATTTTTTATTTTTGACGCCTACAGCACCTGGTCTTCCTAGGTGGTCTCCCATCCAAGTATGAACCAGGCCCGACCCTGCCGAGCTTCCGAGATCAGACGGGATCGGGCTTGTTCAGGGTGGCGTGGCCGTAGACTATGATGTGAAATCTTGCCATGGG
>NW_011898012.1:0-1041 GCF_000151845.1 Pteropus vampyrus | reverse complement strand
GATGGAGGGGCTGCTTGTGCACGATTTGGGATATTCACAGGATCCGACATCAGAAACAAAACGCGCTTTGGTACTTCGGGCTCCTTTTCTCGTTGGCTCCTCGGCGGTGTCACATCGGCCCTTGATGTCTGACACGGTCGGGAAGTGTGGCATTCCCTGGGTCCCGACCACCGTGACCCAGAGGGCACGGTTTAGAAAGTGGGGAACGCGGGCCTTGGGGGCAGCCGCCTGGGGCACTCACTGCTCCCGCTCGGCCACCGCGATCTGTGTGCCTCTGGGCGTCTTTCCCTTTCTGAGCCCGGCTCTCCTCCCCTGGGAGATGGAGACGTCGCCTCTGCGCCCCAGCCAGTGACTGGCACTGGGGGATGCTCGGCAAATCCACGTGTGCGTCCTCACTCCGTGCTTAGGGCAGCTACGCCCCTCCTGGGCAGAGCATTGACAAACCATGGGGCCCGGGCTGCGCCCCGGACAATTCCAGCAGAATCTGAGTGTGGGGTGACTGACGTGCAGCAAGGTCGAGACCCGCTGTGGGGCCCCGTGAGGAGAGCGGGGGCGCCAAACCCTGTGTGAAGACTCTGACGTAGCTGCAGGAGCATCTGCTGCTCGCACTGGGCTCCTGGGGCACGGCCGTCCTACCGAGGCTGCCTGGCACCGGCCTGCCTGAGAGGGTCCGGTGTGTGCAAAGGCCCCGTGGTGGCATGATGGTGATGATGGTGATGATGATGATGGTGGTGATGGTGATGATGGTGATAATGATGGTGATGATGATGTCGATGGCGATGGTGGTGGTGATGATGATGATGGTGGTGATGGTGATGATGGTGATAATGATGGTGATGATGGTGTCGATGGTGTCGATGGTGTCGATGGTGTCGATGGTGTCGATGGTGATGGTGGTGATGGTGGTGATGGTGATGATGGTGATGATGATGGTGATGATGATGGTGATGGTGGTGGTGATGGTGATGATGATGGTGGTGGTGGTGATGATGATGGTGATGATGGTGATGATGGTGATGATGATGGTGGTGATGATGGTGA
>NW_011898011.1:5858-7917 GCF_000151845.1 Pteropus vampyrus | reverse complement strand
TTTGAAAAAAATTTTATATGGGTGGCGTAAGGGGGACTAGCACTCCAGGTTTACGTGAGTGATTGAGGGGTTTCTTGAGATGTGGGACTTTCAGGTGTTCAAAAGTAGCTTTATTGAGATATAATTCACATCGCATACAATTCGTTTAAAGTGTACAATTCGATGGTTTTTAGTATAGTCATAGAGTTGTACAACCAACACTGCAACCTAATTTTAGAACATTTTCATCCTCCTAAAAGAAATCCCATACCCATCAGCGGTCCACACCCTCATTCCATAGTGATCACTAATCTACTTTCTGTCTCCATAAATTTACATATTCTGGACATTTCATATAACGAATCATATAGTAAGGCCTTTTGTGACTGGCTTCTCTTAATTAGCGTATTGTTTCATAGGTCCATCCTTGTAACATGTATCAGTACTTCATTCCTTTTTATTGCTAATGTATATATTTACCAAATTTTATTTATCCATTCATCAGTGATGGTTATCTGGGTTGTTTCCACCTTTTGGCATCTGTGAGTAGTGCTGCTATGAACATTTATGTACAAGTCTTTGTTCGGACATCTGTTTTTAATTATTTTGGGTATATGCCTTGGAGTGGAATTGCCCAGTGATATCGTAATTCTATGTTTAACTTATTGAGGAACTGCCAGACTGTTTTCTACAGCTGCTGCACTGTGCATTCCTACCAGCAGTGTAAGAGGAATCCAATTTCTCCACATCCTTGCCAACACTTGTTATTGTCTATCTTGCATAGTATAGTATAGTATAGTATAGTATAGTATAGTATAGTATAGTATAGTATAGTATAGTATAGTACCAGATATAAGTACTTATATCATGATGGGTGCATAGTGACATATCACAGTGGTTTTGATTTGCATTTTCCTAATGGCATTTTTCATGTGCTCTTTCACCGTTTGTTTAACTTTGGAAAAACATCGATTCAAATTCTTTGCTCATTTTAAAATTATCTTATTAGTCTTTGTATTGTTAAGTTGTAAGAGTTCATTATATACTCTGGATATTTATCCCATATACGATTTGTAAATATGTTCTCCTATTCTGTGGCTTGTCTTTTCACTCTTTTATGGTGTCATTTGCAGCACGAAAGTTTTAAATTTTGATGTAGTCCAATTTATCTATTTTCCTTTGGTCACTTGTGCTTTTGGTGGTTTATCCACCAACCTCCTCGTTCATGGCAGACATCTCTAAGCAGCGATGGCATTCTTTCTCCCTGAATCTGGATGCCACCTACCTTAAAATCTTTCTCGACACCGTGCTGTAATAGACATTGTAGTTGCTAAAAGTCCAGGCTCTGGAGTCAAACCATGTAGGTTCAAATCTCCGTGTAGTCAAACCGTGTAGGTTCAAATCTAGTGCTGCCACTTAACAGTGGAGATTTCTTTGTCTCAGGGTCACTTGCCAGATAAGCAAAATGTTGGGTGTAGTTGAGAGAAATCGTGAATGGGAATGGAGGAGGAAGATAATGAACAGAGCTTGTTCCATGAATCCTCTTGGAATGCTTTGGACCTAATGGAAGATCTGCGAGTGTGAGAAGTAGGCTAGACTGGGAATCCCTTGTGCATTATTTCAACTCCTCTCAGCCATACCTCTTTCTCAGGCCACTACTGCCACAACCAGTTGTACACAGGCTTTGTCAACTCCGTGCAGGTACAATCCGATTGCACTTTGTCCACACCTTGTACCTCTTGCTTCTTGCTCCAGAGCTTCTCTGACATCTTAGCATGGGACATCTGTGGGAACCTACTCAAAGCTAACACATGTGCATCCTGGAAGTGGGCGGAATGATGCCTAAGGGGTCATCATTGACCAATAGGGACAGGAGCTAATGAATAAATGCTTACGTATTTTGTCCCCTACTTTGTTTCCACAAAGGATACCAAAAGAAGGGGTGAAGGATGCTGATCAGGTGTAAACAATAGCCGTCCCCTTTTTCTACTAAATCAGAATCTATAGAAGGATTCTAGGAATGTATATTTGCAACGAGCACTATAGATTATTCCTATGCACACTAAAAAGTTTGCAAAAC
>NW_011898011.1:0-2463 GCF_000151845.1 Pteropus vampyrus | reverse complement strand
GAGCCACCAAGCACTGGAGGTTCTGTCTCCTGGGAGTATTTCCCTTTACCACTGTCTTTTAGGGCCAACCCTAAGTGGGACTCCAGTGCTATGCATAGCTGTGCATAGCTGTGCATACTCAGACAGTGCCAAAATAGTATGCCAACTAACTCACTTGTAAACCACGCCCAAAGTTTGCCTTCCTCAGGGAGCTGCCTGTAGGAATATCCTATGAGATATAGGGAAGTTTGAGAGAGAAGAGGTAATGTATTAGAGTAGGCACCATAGGAATCTAGGTCTGGCACATCCAGTTGCCAGACTTAGACTAGGAAGCATAGCTGGTACAGATGTCCTGGGAAAGCTGCTGCCTCTGTATCTGGTGCTGTACCCGGTGTTACTGTTGGTTAATAGGGCCAGCTATTGGAAAGAAGAGCTGGGCAATCTAGGATCCACTGGCATCTTTAACCAAAGTGCAATGGTTGCTTCGTCACTTCTTCCTTTCCAAACTCCCACGATTGTCTCTTTGGGACAATTTTAACCCAGGACCACATGGGGAAGGAGATTTTGGGATATGTAGTTCCATCTGAGCCAAGCACACAGCACAAAGCTATGACATCCATCCAATGAGTTTTGCATAGAACAAACAGATATATATGCAGAATCTATGTGACAACACTTCTTGCATTATTCTTTGAAACCAGGTCCTCCAATTATTAGCTTGAAAAGACGGGATCATGGTGGGTCTTCATTGGTACTAAGTGCAGCTCTTTCAAAACAGAAACAAGCAAACACTCTTGAGATGAAAAACAAAAAAAGGAAATGATTGCTTGGCTATAGCTTAAACCCTAGTTTAAGTATTTTATTGGCTATGATTGGTTGTCCTTAGGTTTCGCTTTCATAACCTTGAGATATCTACAGGATTCGGTCTTGGTTTCCGTACGTAGGCACGATGGCATTAGAGTCGCCTCAGTCTAGTGTCCTCCCTGCTTAATTAAACAATTCCCCCTTTTGGTGATTCTCTCAAACATGAGAGATTGGCCAGAAATTTGGTATTAGCATCATTCTCAGTCACTCTGAGTTAAATTGCTTGTCTCATCATGAAACTCATAGGCTATGGGATCATGTCTGTGGAGGAGCTGCTTTTGGTGTTGTTTATCCTGTTGTTCATCTTGTTTCTGTTTCTCCAAGTGCACTGAGACCATCCAATGTCCTGCTGATGGCTGCAAACATGCATTTAAGATGTTTGAAAGAACACAGCGCACGAGGGAGACTATACTGATAGTTACTAGGAGGATAATACAGGGAACCTGTATTATCACAGTTTTATGAACTGCACGCAAATCCAGGACAAATCTCTAACCTTGTCCATTTGTTTTTTTTTTTTAATGGGTAAGTTCAGAGTGTTATGGGGACTAGTGCATGGAATTATGAGTCCTGTTTTAATTAAGTGTTCTACAGTGGGTAAGAGCCCTGGTTTTAGTGGATATTGGCTTTGGATTTCTATGGGTTCAGCACTCTTAATTTTGTTGGTTGAGGAAGAAGCCCATAGCATTCAGGCCCTTCTGGGAGATCAGAGCTTTCATACTGTTGGGTTCAATTTCATCAATTCCTGCTTGCAGAGAGCAGAGCAGAGGGTCAGGAAATTCTCTCTCTCTCTCTCTCTATTTATCTATCTATCTATCTATCTATCTATCTATCTATCTATCTACCTACCTACCTACCTACCTACTTACCTATCATCTATCTATCTACTATCTATCTTTTTTTACGGAAGCTCTAAGATCTTTTATGTCTCCTGAGTTAAATTTTATGTGACTTCTCAATTTAGAAAGCAAATCTCATCCTAACAGGTTTACTGTGTTACACAGAAGGAAAGTATGCTTTCTCAAAAATGGCCTTGATGTCATCTGGACTGGTTTAGACACAGGTGCCCTTTGGATTTGGTTAGGAACTCCCACTACAGAAATATTTTCTTTACTCTGAGGGATTTGCTGTTTTACAAAAGTGGGATTTAATGCAGATAAAGTGGCTCCAGTATCCACCAACACTGTACTGGGTTCTCCATTAATTTTTATCTTAGTTTCCCCTTGCTCGTTTAAAGGTATCATGGGAAGCAATTTACTGGCGGTCCCTTAGAACCCTATTGATGCTTATTATTATCTCGGTAATCAAGTGTTTTAAGACTTCCCCGGATGGAAAAACAGTCTAGATAATGAGGGGAGGTCCATTAAATGATGAGTCCGGCAGGGGGCATTCCTTTTTCCAGCGCCCTCCCTGGTTGTTTCCGTTGACAGTGAAAGCAGCCATTTCGGGTGCAGGAGTCCTGAGTGAGGGACCTCTGGGTTCTGGCTTGAAATGCATGCGAAGGTCCTCTTGGCCCTTGGAGCTATTGTAACTGCAGGGCCACACGCTTATTGGCTGTTTGAATTTGATTTCGCTCCAAGTTTTTTTTTCAAAATGCTCAGCGAGGGCTGTTCATTCAGC
>NW_011898010.1:4070-6562 GCF_000151845.1 Pteropus vampyrus | reverse complement strand
TCATACATAATAGAAAGTATATAGATTTTGCAGTTAGACCTTAAGCTGAATCCCTACATTGTCAGATGACTAGTTATTTACTTAGCTGACTAAGACCAGTAATTTGGGGAAGTTACTTTATGAACTTCAGTTTTCTTATCTGTAAAATGAGGAATATAATCCAGCTTTATAGAATCAGTCAGTCTAATCAAAGTCTAAATGAGATGCTTGATGTAAAGTAGCTACTCATTAAATGTTAATTTCCCTCCTTTCAGCTGGTGAATATGATTATACCTTATAAAAGTTTTGAAATGAATTCAAGCATCATGGCATATAGCACTTAATTTTTACTAGTTTATCTCAGTGTAATCAGCCAGCGACACTGGTTCATCATGCTTAGAGGTTTACTTTAGTGTTTCCATAATTCTCTCTCTACTTCCTCTTCTTAAAATCTGCTTTCTTTCACATTTATTATTTTGGCTTTGTTTGATGTTATTGCAGTAGTATCATTTTTTACTTTTTTTCTGTACATGATTTTTCAGTACATATTGCAGCTATATTTTAGCCTAATTAAGCTTAGGTGGGCCTAGTTGCTACTATAAGTTAATGATGGGAAAATGTTTCCAATTTCCAAATAAGTATTAATTTTTTAAAGATACTTTTATTATGTAAATTGGAAATTAGTTTTTAAGCTTATTCAACTCCCAAAATATTTGTTGATTTAGAGACTTAGTAGTGCATTTTTCTTTTGTGCCTATCAATCATTTCATCATTGACCATTTCACTAAAATCTTCGTATTGTTCACATATATTGTGGGAAGAACATTTATTTTGACTTATTATTTCCTTTTGTTTGAAACCTTTTTATTCTTTGGTTATTTATACACAAACAATGATGCTAATGTTACTGGGAATTGTTTCTTTATGCATCTCATTCTTATCCTTTAGTGTCCAAAAGTTTGTGAGGCATTTTTAAGGGATAAAGGATTTCCCATCTTTATCTATTCACCATGTGAGCTGTTCTGGTGACAAATGAATTCTGGGCAGTGAATCGAGAAGGACACAGATGTCAAAGCCATGAATTTATAAATGGTCTGTTAAGAGGATGCTTTTGTCCAATCAGTGCTTTGTTAATTTCATCTACAAGAAGAAATAATTATTCAATTATGCCTTTATCTGACAAAAAATCAAATGACAAATGTGTCAGAATGTGAGGGTAAAGGGTTAGTCAGGATTCTGGCAGGTGGCCCAAAATTTTAGCCAGCTGTGAGGAGGTGGATATAGAACCAAATTGATGTATAACACTGATTACAAGTTCTTTATGAATATTCAGAGATCTTACTAACTGAAAGATAAATAATTTCATTTCTAAGTCTAACAAGTACAGAAGCTATGATTTTCTATGTCTTTGTGAAATGTAATTGGCTTTAAAAATATACCTCAGCACTGGAAAAAGTAAAATCATATTCCTCTCTAGTTTTTGTTCTTATTACCAACATATTTTCAAAACTGTTAAAAAGTAGTTTTAATAAGTTTTAGTTATTCCTTATGAAAAGCTTTGCCCTTAATTCTTAGTAGTATTGTTAGTACATCTATTGCTTGATAGGTATAGAACCAGAGGTCAGCAAACTTCTACCAAAGGGCAGGTAGTAAATATCTTCAGCTTTGTAGTCTACACAGTCTCTGCCCCAACTACTCAGCTTTGCCACAGTAACACAGCACAGCCATGGTTGATAGGTAAATAAATGAGTGTGCCAGTGTTCTAATTAAACTTTATTTACAAAAACAGACAGTGGGCCGAATTTGACTCATGGGCTGGTTTGCCAGCCTCTGATAAAGAGACTGATATTTTCAAATTTTCACTAAGATTTTTAATAATATTCTAAAAAAGAACTCTGTGAACTGTTAAGTAACTTGAATGTCTTTGCACTGCTCAACTCCAGAGGATATTTGATTCCTGTGGACTGCAGTGTGAATGGCACTCTCTGAAGTAGTATGGTATGATGTCCCTGATAAAACCTTCCTCATCCATTTCTCTTTCCTCAATATCAGGGGTATCTAAATCTGGCCTGCTGCCTATGTTTGCAGGTAAGTTTTATTGGCACATAGCCAGGTTCATTTATGTGTATATTATGCGTGGCTACTTTCACACTAGCCGCAGAGATGAGTAGTTTCAACAAACACCATGTGGCCCACAAAACCTAAAATAATTGCAGAAAATGTTCACCAACGCCTGATCTATACCCTTATTATGTTCCTCTTTAATGATGAAATTACAGGGCATAATATAGGAAAGTTTCTGTGATTATCATATCAATTCCAACAGAAGATACATAAAGAAATTGCCAAATATCTTAAGTTGCTTCAGAATTCTGTTTCTTCTTCATTGTTTCTCATCTTAATGATCTGGTTCAAGAAACTAAAAATGCTTTTTCTGTAGCTGATATTCTTGCTGGGTCAGCATTTTCAATAACAAATCAGTTACTTTGAAGAATTTCTGTTGATCAGGAATT
>NW_011898010.1:0-1870 GCF_000151845.1 Pteropus vampyrus | reverse complement strand
GAGCAGAAAGAGGAGAGTTGTGGTGGGGGAGGGGAGGCCTAATTTCTCTAGTGATCTCTTTGCATAAATACCAAAAACTGCTGTGAATAAATAGTTGAAAGAGAAATTTTAGGACTGAAAAATTAAGATGTTTAAAAAGTATACATACTCTTTTCCTGACTCTTTTTCAAAAAATGATATATTTGTTCTGTGTTCCCCAGTTCCCCAAATTTTAAACTTCCTTTAAAATTTCTCAAACTGTTTAAAATAGAGTAATGCCTCAGGCATGTAGTCATGAATTGTGTTCACTGTGTCATAATCAACTCATGGCAAGTCAAGTGTTGACAGTCTTTACAGCGTACTCTTTTCGGTCACACTGCTGTAGCTGATTGCATCTACTTTCCTTAGTGAAATGGAGAAAGATTTGAACCAGGGCAGGTTGGGAATATAAGAATATTTGGCTATTTTTTTAGTTGAATCTTTGTAGTTTTGCCCTTTGGTTGGAATTGTGTTTTTTTGGGTTTTTTTTTGCTAATATCTAACAAACATATTCAAATGCAGTTACAAAATGAGTTCTAAAACACTTTGTCCTTTTCATTAGTATGTTTTCAAGTTGGCATTTCCTGTAAAAATATTGACTGTTATCACATGTAATTTATAGCAAATGTATACCACTATACATTTTTTGGTATACAAAATGATTTTAGTTGGAATACAGGAAAACATTTTTTATTTGAAAGTACTTTAGTGTGTCTTAGAAAAACTTTAGCACATCAGAGCCATAATTTGATATATACTGTTCTTACAAGAAGTCTAAGTAAAAGACTTGGACTTTGACTTAGTGCTGTATTGTCATTTCTAACTAGTCAAAGTCTAACTAAATGATAGCACTTCGTAGCCCTTAAATTTAGAAACAATCCCCAGAATGGGGTGAGAATGATTAAAGTTTGCAAGACATTGGTTTGCAGCAAATTTTTTGCATAGAAAAGAAATGTTTATCTGTATTTGGTTTGTTTTTACTATTTTTACTAAATTCTTACCTTTATTCTTTTTAAATGGGTAGCATATAGATTGCCACACAGCATCTGTCTCAGATTTGGAGTTTTCTTCAGATTTTACCCTGAAAATTACAAAGACATCCTTGTGCACGGTAAGCTATTTCATTATACTTTCATAAATTTCACTAGCAGTGCAGATGATTGGCAGGCTAATGAATTAATTACCAAGCTTGTGATAAATGAAAAAGACTATTGCCTTTGACGTCTCCTGAACAGATCTATTTTAATAGGTCAGTAGACTTCAAAAAAGTTTAGTTCCGAAGAGAACATATTAGAAAACCATGTTTACATAATGAGTTTTCTTTATTGATTCTTCATTATTACCTATCATAATTAATTGAGAGCATTCAACTTTACGTTCATGTTGTGCTATTCCCAATAACTCCTCTTAATTGAGTTAGAAATAAGATGTTATTAGGTATAGTATTTCATATTTATGTGTGAAAAATAATAAGGAAACTGATGATTTACCTTTCCTTTAAAAATCAACCTGATGTAATACAAAAAGTATGGACTTAAGAAAAATTGGATCCAGATTCACATTTGGTTCTGCCACTCACTAGTTTGTTACTTTGTTCAAGTTACCAAGGTAATCTGTACCACAAACTAATCAACTGCTTTAAGAAAAATGGTAATAATTCTTTCTATCTTGAAGACTGGTTACAGAGATTAGCGAGATAATATATGTGAAAGCACCTACAGTATAGCCAGAAATGTTAGGTTATTAAAATATATTAATTTTTTCAATCTCAGATAATTTCTAAATGTATATTAATGCTAGATAATATTTGCCTTTACTATTTACTAGGAGATTCTGGATTTGTTAAAATGTG
>NW_011898009.1:3095-3424 GCF_000151845.1 Pteropus vampyrus | reverse complement strand
TTCCACACGAAAACTAAGCTCTCACATCTCCACTCTTCACGTGTAAATTATTCTTATCGAACAGAATGTCAGTTGCAAATAAGTTTTAAAAATTCGGGCAGGAAAAGGAAAATCACCTAAAGCCCTGCACTGGGAGGCCTGCCCCTCCCCCACCCACTGCTTTTCTCTTTCCAACCAAAAATGAGGTCCCGCTAACGCTGAATGTTACTAAGCGCTTTTTTATATCAAGTTTCGTTCTCTGCCAAAAAACTTGAAATACTATATTAATTAACCTTTGTGTTTTAGGTTCGGTCCAATGAAGATAGATTTGAAGACGACAGATATTTTTT
>NW_011898009.1:0-1631 GCF_000151845.1 Pteropus vampyrus | reverse complement strand
CCATCCACAGCCCTGCAGAGCCCAGTGAAGCGCTGGCTGTACCAGCAGGGCACGGCCACCACTGTGCTCCCTGTGCCAGAGGGAGAGGGGCACACAGGGACAGAGCTCCCGGCCAACCTGGGACGAAGGTGTGGGCTGACACCACCCTTTACTGGTGTCAGCCATCAAAAGGAGGGATTGCTGCCCCTCCAAATGCGCGTGTGTGGAGGTGGACGGGCATTTTAACTCGCGAGGCCACGTGGCAGAATCTGGTGACCAGAATTTTATCTGGACTGCTATTCCTACATTCACCGTAAATACGCAACCAAAATGACACACGATTGCAAATTTTCACAAAGAACCAAACAGGAAGCAATGTGAACTGGAAATGCTCTAGTCAACGAGCTGTCCGTCTTCAGGGGAGACTCTCATTCAGGGCTGGGCAAGGCCGGCCCCTCACTGCCTTTTTTTCTGTTTTTATCTTCATAGATAAAAGAGTCAGTAAAACTTGCTCACCAAAGAAAGAGATGGGAATAAAAGTTTCGTGAGAGTCCCTCTTTCGAAACCCTTCCATGTGGCAAAAGCCACGTGTTCATGTCAGACAGGGTCCTCCAGTGCGGCCGGCCCCCTGAGGCGGATTTGAGAACTGTTCCTCCAGTCTGGGCTTTGCAGTATGAGGACTGCTGGTGTCACCCTGTCTTCTCCCCCTCCCCACCCCTTCTCCTGGGGAGGGGGACAAGGGAGCGAGGACCAAGCTGGGGGTCTCTGCAAGACTCAAGCCCTTGTCCCGGGTGTCACCGAGGACCTCTGCTTGCACTCTGGTCCCTACACCCACGCCCCTCCCTAGAAGTGAGGACAGCATCCGAGGTGGCTGCCACAGTGGGGGTGGCAAGGCTGCAGGACTTGGGGTCCAGGCCTCAGCTCTGCCAGGGGCCCCTGCTGTCGCTCTCCACCATGCCGTTGGGAGGAGAACTGCCTGGCGTTCCCCAGAGCGCACAGTGCCACATGGACCCGTCCCCCACAGCTTGCCCTAAGCACCCAGCATGTTCCAGAGGCACCTCTGCAGGCCACGTGGCGGCCATCTGTGCTCTCTGCACCACAGTAACGGGCCACAACGCATCACAGGACTTGGAGCCTTCGCGGAGAAACTGACAAACCAAGGCAACGGGGCCTTCGCAGAGAAGGAGCTTCGTTCACGGCAGGACGTGGCGGACACCCGGGTGGGCGGGGCCCGGCCGCTCTCCGCAGGGCCGGCAGCACAGATTCCAGCCCCCCAGCGAGTGGGCGGCCACGGCGACCCCCGCGTCCCAGCTGGATTTCCTTTTCGGAAACTTGACCAAGTCCTTTCAAAACGTACGTGGGAACATGAGGGTCGTGAATTCCAAAGGCGCCATGGAAAAGGAGTAGAGGGGCCGGTCCCGCACGTGTGTGGCACACGGCCAAGCCACAGGCACGAAGGCCTGGCAAAGGGACTGACTGCTGCACAGGGGCCGTGGCACCTGGCGGTGCTGGGAAAACCGGCTCACTTTACGGAGAGAGGCCACGCTGCGTCCTGCTCCGGGCTGGTCTTCCTGCTGAATGGGGTACAGCCACGCCCGGAACCTCAAGTTGCAAGATACTTCAACAGCTGACCCACCTCAGCAGAAAGGCGA
>NW_011898008.1:2066-2465 GCF_000151845.1 Pteropus vampyrus | reverse complement strand
CTTTGCTAAAGTAAGTATACATGCTGGATAAGATGCTACCTACTCCACCTAGATAACACACATAGTTATTGGGACATTGACAATGCAGTAGAAAATGCAATGGGTTTATAAATACTTACTCTGTAGAGTTTCTAAATGAGATAATACATACGAAGCCACTGCAGTCCCACCCGCAGTTCTGCCGCAGTTTCAGTAACCAGCGCTCTACCTCAGTCTGAAAATGAGGAATAGAACATTCCAGAAACAATCAGTGTCTAATAGCAGGCGGTTCTGAGGAGCGCGGTGAACGCTCGCGAGCCCCGCGCAGCACGTGACCGTCACTTCCTCGGGCGCCTCCTCGCTCTCGGCAGCCATCTTGTCCCCAGGTGGACCGTCGAGGTCGCCACGCTTGTGCTAAGG
>NW_011898008.1:0-1381 GCF_000151845.1 Pteropus vampyrus | reverse complement strand
CTTTGCTAAAGTAAGTATACATGCTGGATAAGATGCTACCTACTCCACCTAGATAACACACATAGTTATTGGGACATTGACAATGCAGTAGAAAACGCTATGGGTTTATAAATACTTACTCTGTAGAGTTTCTAAATGAGATAATACATACGAAGCCACTGCAGTCCCACCTGCAGTTCTGCCGCAATTTCAGTAACCAGCGCTCTACCTCAGTCTGAAAATGAGAAATAGAACATTCCAGAAACAATCAGTTTCTAATAGCAGGCGGTTCTGAGGAGCGCGGTGAACTCTCGCGAGCCCCGCACAGCACGTGACCGTCACTTCCTCGGGCGCCTCCTCGCTCTCGGCAGCCATCTTGTCCCCAGGTGGACCGTCGAGGTCGCCACGCTTGTGCTAAGGCCCCCTCGTCTCAATTACTCGGTGCCAGACTCGGCCGCGCCCACGAGGAGGCGCGCGGCGCTCCCGTCGGGGACGGGGACGGGGACGGGGACGAGGCGGCGCCGGGGGCTCACGGAGGAGAGTCGCGGGGCTGCGGAGAGGCAGAAGGAAGGGCGCGCTGACCTTGCCGCGCCCCTCGGGCGTCCTGCAGAGTTCCCGTGGGAAAGGCGGCACGCTGGTGGCGGGAGACGTGACCGGGACGCAGCAGGAAGCCCCGGCCTGGACGACGACGCGCAGGGGACCCGCTGGCACCAGTGGCCCCACTGCGAGCTGCGAGTCAGGGGCGGCCGCCGGGCTCGGGGACAGGCGGCGCGTGGCGTCGTCGCACGTCGGCACGCGAAGGAGGGTGAGTGCTGTCGCGTCGACGTTTGGCGGGAAAGGGCACAGTCACAGCTCCGCCACGGTATACTGTCAGAATGGCCGTGTTTTACTGTCGCGTCCTGTTGTCAGCCTCCCCCAGTGCCCAGTTCATAAATTTCTCACGGGCGTGTGCCTCTGCGGCCCCCCAGGCTTTCGCCGGCGGTTCTGGTTCCCCCCTCCTCCCCGCCCCCAAGGATGAGGGGGTGACCGTGTGTAAGTTTTTCTGTTTTATAAGAATTCTCTTTCTCAAAACAAATATTAAGGGAAAAACTCATTAAGCATGTTATCTGATTGCGCCTCTGCTCAGAATGCTCTGTTGGTGGCGTCGTCTACAGCAGGAGTCAGCAAACTTATCGCGAAGAGCCTCATGGGTGATATTTTCCGTGACCTCTGCGGCAGTGACTCGCCGCGCATGCGGAGTGTGAGAGCTTCCATGGGCATTCCTCGAACGAGTGCCCGTAGCTGTGTTCCAGTAAAACTTCATCTAAAGGTCGGATTTGGTCCACGGGCAAAAGATTAGCCACTCTGGTCCATAAGCTAAGTAAGAACCCACCTAACATGTCAGTAATGATCCTTGCACATC
>NW_011898007.1:5897-7114 GCF_000151845.1 Pteropus vampyrus | reverse complement strand
TATGTATTGGGCACAAGGGTCTACCTTGTGAACCTCAGGCCCTACCAAGTCAAATATAAAATATGGTAAAGGATAAATTTGAGAGTCAAGAATGAGAGAAGTTTTCCCAATCCCCAGAGAAGAATCCAGGTTTTTAACAAGGTTCCAGAGATTTCTGTTACTGAAAAATCTTGCATTTTTGAACACAGGAGAATGCAACACCCTAATGTGCAAAGCAGCACTTGAGAATCAAGTTAAATGATGCTCAATAATTAACAGTCTGATTCTCTGACCCCTTTCCCACCTGAGTGATACATTATATAAGGTCCTCATTTCTAGTTGTAGCCTAAAAGAAAAGGAGAGTGTTGGGAGAAATTCTTGCTCTAACCTGATTTTATGACCAAAAAAATATGAGCTTGACTATGAAATTAAGTTCAGTTTTAGAAAAACTAAATTAAATTTATAGTATCTTTGAATTTATAGAATGAGTATTATATCTATTTCGAAATTATCATCTTTTGAGTTAAAATGCAAGTTATCAGCTGCACTGAATCGTTGACCTGTGCTTTATCTTTCACCTTCTTGAAAACAAAGAGATATTGATGTTTAAACATAAAGATAAAAAAAGTTAATACTGCAGTATTATTTAGCATAAAAATACCCATTGTTTAAGAATATATGAAATATGAAAATAAAAATATAATCTTAGTAAATGTTAATTAATGCCACATGATTTTTGATTAAAAATGTATATGATTTTTCTTTTTTATTCCGCAAACATTTTCTATATACTTGTCTTTCACCATAGATTGTTTATTTGCTATCATATTATATGTGAAATGGAAAAGATATGAACAAAATTTCTTCAACTAACTGGAACATATTTTTTGAGTGTTTATACATTTCTAATGGAGAGAATTGCAATGATTTGTGGCTTTCTCTATTAAATGGAGAACAGGGACCAGAGTGAGAGAGGTGGAAAGATAGGAGGATTTGGCCTGAAAAAATCAGAGCTTAAAATTAGTGTATAAAGCCTGCTCTAACTGATGACATGGTTTAGAGCATGGCTGTCTGTTGGGGATGGGGGGCTGATGAAATAAAATGAAGGGCAAATATGTCAGAGAAGAGAAGACCAAGAAGTGTCAATTGATGAAAATATCTATGCATTCTACAAAATCACAGTAAATTGTGACTGCATTACTTTATGTCCATTAAGTAAAGATGTGTAATATGAATTT
>NW_011898007.1:0-1352 GCF_000151845.1 Pteropus vampyrus | reverse complement strand
CCCATGGAACTGGCTAAGGTTTTTGTGACCATATCATAGTTCAACTCCTCCCTTTGCTAGGTTCTACATCTTTACTCATTCACTAAGGTGTTAAGGCTAAGGGCAATCCCCAGAACTATTTCTCCCTGTAATAGTCCTGCGTGCATAGTTCCATCTCAAAGTCTGTTTTCTAATAAATTTGAACTGATATATTTGGTGCCAAGAAGTATGTGATGAATTAGTCTCTAAGAATATTTTAGAGGCTGGTTGGTGATAAATACTTCATCACTTGTAGTAGGTGAAGCCCTAATAAGCCCTGGAATGCTGTAGCAATACAATCATTACAACATTTAATGGCGGAAAATTGATGTAGGACACTAGTAAAATGTACTGTACTGGTGGTTGCAATATCAGACCTTCGAGAGGTTTAATACATACTAATAACAGGGAAATGAAATCAAACAGCTATGTTGAGTGCCACTGATGCTATGAAGAAGGAAAACAAAATGCTCATGTTGATTAATCATCAATTATAGCTGCTTTAGCAAGACTGGCTAAAAGTCAAAGTGACTCTTTGGCAGCATACAAAAGGATACTTATCTCCCACAATCAGAGAAAGACTAAAGAAATAGCAGAGCTCCAGAAGAGAATGAATTCTCAACCCTGCCAGTCTGTTCCACCAGGGTCAGGCCTCTGATTGAGAAGTGGGACACTGAGATGGGATGTGGACATCTGGTTCTTGGGAACCTGAAATTTTGTATCTCCCTGAACTTACTAGCTATGCAGAAGTAGTTTCCTCTTTTCTCAGCGAATAGCATTTCTCACTTGCTTGAAAATGATGCAGAAACCTGAGGATCTAACTCCACTTCCTCTCCTGATCACTAGGTTGTTAACTATGCTCACATCACAATGCAGTTCAGCTAGCGAAGTGCCGGACCTGCTAAGAAAGAAAGGGATTCACATTCCAAAGGAGCTCCAAGACCCAGTCCACACTTAAAGCTCAGAACTTCATATGATACTATTCTTCGAGATCAATAAGTCATTTCATGGTAATTAAATTAAGTTGAACCCCTTGTAAGCTGGAAAAGACAGACATGACTTGTAAGTAGAACTGATACATATTTGAAAGTGGATGTATATTTGTCTTTGTGCCCCAACAAACACTACTATCCATGTCAGTGTTTGATGCACCAACATAGGATCTTGTATAACGTCTGAATGAACTATGGGACCCACTTAAAAGATAAACAGGTATGGCATAGAGTCCAATGATCCTACTTACTTACTATTCAGAAGCTTTAGTCCTTATAATATGATGGGATGTGGGATGTCCTCATTAAGGTGCAATCAAACCTCAGGTTAGATGATACTGT
>NW_011898006.1:3761-6286 GCF_000151845.1 Pteropus vampyrus | reverse complement strand
TGATGGAGAAAATGTATTCGTGCACAAATGTACAGTTTCCAAGGCACTTTTCTAATCATTTCATTTGATTCCTCATTTTCAGTCTCTAACAGGGCCGAGTTTTCAACAAGTGCTCAGGCTGGTCCATTCTTTGAGTTTCAAAGGGAGGTCAACACAGTTGTTCCAAAGTCTATTTGTCAGAGTGTTGAGTTCCAGTATTCTCTGGCATGATGCATAGTGGTGTGTGGCATGAGGCCTCTGCTGGCTTCAGCTTTTCTTGTGGTGGCGGAACTGCCCATTCAGTGCCTACCGATCTGGGCAGCTTGACTTTTTGGAAGTGTGTCTGTTCGGAGTTAAAGAGGAATTTTTTTCCTTCTGCTTTATTTTGAAAAATCACCTTTGAAGTCAATAGTTAGAGCTGTTTTCTAATGCAGATGCAGAGGTCCTGAGAAGTTGACTGACCACATCCTGTGAAACATTCTCTCTTGTTCTTCTGGTTTATTTTTAATATAAACCAAGAGTAAAAATACATACACAGCCCATCTCAGATGCAGATTAAAGCCAGGCTTTGTTTCCACATATCTGTGAAATGGAGCGAGTAAGCTAATGGGGAAAAACACACAAACAAAAAAACGCAAAAAACATTTTTTAAAAAAATGGTGCTAATACTTAGGCATATCCTACTAGTAGTTGTTAATGCCAAATTAATTTTGAGTTCTCAAGAAGAGTTAGGAATATGTACCAGATGGTGCTGTGATCACAGCCCTTATTTCTTAAATGGACTAGAACTAGGATTTTTAACACCAAGGCTCATTAGTCAGCATCGTGGAAACACATTTTCGTAACCATTCATGGAGCATTTCAAAATGTAAAGTTCCCTCGCCTTTCTGAAATCTAATCTTTTGTGCTGTCCCCCACGTAGGCCATTTCTGTATAGTATGCTTTATTTGAGCTTAGAATTTTTAATCAATAGTTCTAGCTCTTGAGAAACCCCAGAATTTCTCCTAGAAAGGTGGGCACCAAACTTTACTTACGGAGCAACCACTGGGGAAATGCAAAACAAGAATATAATCCATGTTCATGAATAAAAATGTAGAATATTATTTAAAATGTCATTTTTCTCAAATTGGCATATAATTTTAAAAATTTTTTAAAAATTTCTCAAGCTCATCTGGAAAAATAAACCTGTGAGATGGCCATCGATTTTTATTTTTTCAAGAAATAAGAGGAGATTTGTCCTACGAGATTCTAAAATATTAGAAAGCTCCTGGGTTTAATGTAATGATGTAAAGGCACAAGCTCAGACAGACAGGTCAATGGAATAGAAACAGATGTCAGGGTAAAAAGTGAGCTGCTATGTGACAGAGATCATTCTGAAGAAAGAATAAATAAAGGTGTAAAATCGTTGGCTAAATGTTTAGAGAAAAAATAGAATCCCACATTATACCATGGGCCTTAATCCATTTCAGATGGTCTGGAGAGTGAATTTTTTTAATAAAAAAAAAGAAATAGAAAATATTTTTGCGATGATGGAATTTTGCTAAGGATTTACTAAGCATAAAAGCAATAAAACACACGTATACACAGAGAGGATAAAGAATACATATATATTTGGGTAAAACTTTAAGCATGTTTAAAACTACTTAAATGGGCAAAAATGTTTGCAACGATGCTAAGATATCGTATGGTTAAAAATCATTAATATATCAAGAGGTTTTTTTTTTAAAGAAATTCATAAGAAAAACCCAACAGAAAAAAATTGGAGAAAAAGAAATACAAGTAGCTAATAAACATATTTAAAAATAAGCCCACTCTCATTAATAATCTAAGAAATGCACATTATAATGAGACCTTAATTCTTTTTGAATTATTATTGTCTGTTCAGTGGACAAACACGAAGCAGTATGAGAGTTCCTGGGGTTGGGGAGAGTGCAGAGAAATGGATTTAGAAGACTGCTAGAGGGAGGGAAAATTGGTACAACCTGAGGTAAAGAGTAATTTAATAATACATATTGAGGCTTCAGAACGTCATAGTTGAAGAACTGATAGAAATAGCCTATATCTTGACTGTGGCAGTGGTTTCACACGCACAGGTAGCTGTCAAAACTCATTGAATTGTATTAAATGCATGTGTTTATTAAATGTAAGTTATTCTTTGATTTCATGGTGAGCAAAATAAAATAATGTTCATAGCCTTTGATCCAGTGATTCTAATTCTAGGGAAAAAAAAATCAGATAGGTGCATAAAAACTATTATAAGGATGTTCTTCATTGTATAGTCAACAGTTGCAAAGCAAAAATGGACTTAACTATCTAAAAAGAAGAGAATGGTTAAATAAATTTCTATACATCGATTTGAATATTAGACACTAAACTATTAAAGTCATGCTTTCAGAAACATATAATGACATAGATGACTCTTCAAAATATGATGGGACATGAAGTGGACAGATAAAAATTACGTGGACACAGAGAAGCAGAAGCAGTGTCCACTAGGTCACTGTGGCATTGCTAGGATCACACAGAACTTGATCCTCTCTCTCTCT
>NW_011898006.1:0-611 GCF_000151845.1 Pteropus vampyrus | reverse complement strand
CTTTGTATTTCATTATATAGGTACATACCATGTCATGCCATAAGAAAGCCATTCTGAATTAGTTTGGGCCAAATTACATAACCCAGGAACTGGGCAGAGGCTTGAATGGCACGACTGATCTCAGCAGGGCCATGATTTGTCCTTCATATTTTGGCCATTTCATTGTTCTTAACCTCCCCATCTATTCTAGCAATGGTTTCGGGAGAATTTCTTACAAAACATTCCTTTTTTTTCTTTTTTAAAAAAGTATTTTAGATGCTGCGGTTATGAATTATTTTTCGAAAGCTTTATTTCCCCAGCTCAGGCAAAATGCAACAGAAGAGAACATGAAAAGACCTAGTGCTACCCAAATGGAACTTTGGGGAGAGAAAAATACAGGAAACATCCAAAATATATTTTTGACATTTAAAGCATTTACAATCACTTCTGGATTGTGTGGTATTAGTAAGCAAGAGGCACTTTAAGAAATGTCTAAAGCTAGTGACTATGTGGGTGGGGAAAGTCTTCAAATGTGCATGAATACGAAATAGGATACGAATCTTTACTTTCATTGAACCACCAGTTCTTAAGGAAGAAAGCCTCTTAGTCTTGATATCTGTAGTTGCAGGAAG
>NW_011898005.1:2441-2750 GCF_000151845.1 Pteropus vampyrus | reverse complement strand
TACATCATGGATTAATAATTAAAAACCTATGCGTGGGTATAAATTCATGCCCTTTATCATCCTAGGCCCTTAATAAACACATTCTTAAAAATTGATCAGCATTTGGGGAACAAGCAATATCCTGTGACAACACAGGGCGAATGAGGCGTCACTGCCATGGTGGCCCGTCACACCTACATTGGAATCCACCGGGGGGTGGTCTGCACACACTTGGGGAGGAAGCTCCATATGCAGCTGGCAATAGCCACTCGACATGCTCACTAGATAGAGGAAGGCATCCTCTCTAGGTGGGTCCCTCAGACCAGAGTG
>NW_011898005.1:0-2391 GCF_000151845.1 Pteropus vampyrus | reverse complement strand
TACATCATGGATTAATAATTAAAAACCTATGCGTGGGTATAAATTCATGCCCTTTATCATCCTAGGCCCTTAATAAACACATTCTTAAAAATTGACCAGCATTTGGGGAACAAGCAATATCCTGTGACAACACAGGGCGAATGAGGCGTCGCTGCCGTGGTGGCCCGTCACACCTACATTGGAATCCACCGGGGGGTGGTCTGCACACACTTGAGGAGGAAGCTCCATATGCAGCTGGCAATAGCCACTCGACATGCTCACTAGATAGAGGAAGGCATCCTCTCTAGGTGGGTCCCTCAGACCAGAGTGAACCCACACAATTCCCAAGTCATCCCCTCTTCTGCTCAGCTCCTGATTTCTCATCCAACCAGACACAAGCATCCAATGCAAGGAGTTGGTGGCATCGCACTCATTGGGAATTGGACGTGGGGCTTTTTTCCCCCACTGCTCATCTCTACAGAGGGAGATTCAGGTGGCACTTCAGTCAGTTTCTTTGAGGGCAAGATTCTAGACAAGATGCATAAATACTGACGCAAGTACCCCCCACAACCCCCAATCAATTCCAAGGAAAACATCTAGTCATGAAACCCTGGATTTTATTTCAAAGGAAAGCAAGTCCAGTCCCTCTCAGTGCCTTTACTCTGCCTCTCATTGTCTCTCTCGGCTTCTGAAAGAAGACCACGCTGTCTGCGGAGTGTTATTCCTTTTCTAATAAACTTTCCTTTTGACTCCAACTTTGGCGTGTGTGTTGAACTCCACCGAAGGACCCTCTTCTCTTAGTACAGGGCTTGGTCTCCCATCACTTGGGGAAATTTGCCCTGTCCTGCATCTTCTTTTCTGGCTAACCATGAAGGGACCAAAGGACATAAACTTGCCATGGCTCCTCTCATCTAAGAGTGGCTGGGATTCATTTCCCTACATGCAGATCAGCTGGCCTTGGGCAAACAGTTGAGCCTTTTCCAGGAGGCTGGTGAGAGACTCGTTCTCTAACTGAGCAGGAGTCCACGGGTCCTGTCTGCTTTTCCTACTTTTCTTCCTCTAACTTCCCTGACTTGGTGTCACCAGGTTGGGATGACAGAGAAGACCTGCCACGAGACCCCGTCTAAACCTCAAATTAAAAGACTACGCAGCTCCTTTCGGCCACAACAGGACAGGCTGCAAGGCTTCCTATCACTCTATGTTGCGGCGAATGACCTCACATTCTCTGCCTCCGGGGCCCTTAAAATAGGCTTCCAGAGATTTTTATTCCCAGTAGGCGGGGACTATAGCCCTATCTCAGCTTTGAAGAAGTTACCGAAGACAGACCTTTGTCCCTCAACACTCCTTAAGAATAAGGGAATAAAATCTCTGAGGAGGAATAATGTAGGGAGGAGGCAAGAGAATTAAAATGTTAATTTTAATGAACACAATCAGAGATTGCAGTGTGCTGATCAGCCCTGCAGCCAAACCAAGAGTACACCTGCAGAACAAAGGAAGATTTCTGCTGGGACTGCTGACAGCGCATGCTCACATCTGTGAAGGAGAAACGGGAACCAAGCAAGAGTCATTCCCTGTGGCTAAAACAATAGGGCACCTATAGATTAAAGACTGGGAACTGCCGTCTGGACTTTCACTCTACACATTCTTACCTTTTCAGCCACATACTCTTCCTTTTCCTCATTGTATGTCCATATCAAAGGAAATGAAAACTAAGAAATATATAAACTGAATTCCCTGAGCATTCATGGATGGTCCCTCTCAGTGCCTTTACTCTGCCTCTCTCACTGTCCTCGTCTCTCTCTGTCACTGTCCCTCTCAGGGCCTTTACTCTGTCTCTCACTGTCTCTTTCACTGTCTCACCCTCTGCCTCAGAGGAGACCACACTCTGTCTGTGGTTACCCCTATTCTAATAAACTTTCCTTTTGACTCTAAAAAAAAAAAAGAAGAAAAAAAAGAAAAAAAGAGGAAAGCAAGTCCAACTTAATTTTTCCCACAAGCGGTTTCCAGATCAATTCCAGTTCGAGGCAAAAATCAGATCAACCATAATGCAGCAAACAGTGGATTAGAACAGTCGGGCGGTGGGTGGCGCCCACCCCAGGAGAGGGAAAAAGGGGATCTGATGCCCTCTGGTGGTCGCCAATTGCCATGGCCCCACCGCCACCCATAACTCACCCAGCCAACTGATATCTCCAAGATGTCCTTCAATAGATGAATAGAGAAACTGTGGTAATCCAACTAATGAAATATATTTAATGATCTTTAAAACTTAGTTATTAAGCTCCTAAAAGACATGCAGGAACCTTAAATGCATATTACTAAGTGAAAGAAGCCAATCTGAAAAGGCTACAAACTGTATGATTCTAACTCTATGACATTCTGGAAAAGGCAAAACTATGGAGAGAGTGAAAATAT
>NW_011898004.1:2413-4196 GCF_000151845.1 Pteropus vampyrus | reverse complement strand
CTCCGCCTCCCTCCGCCCAGGCCCTTCACCCTTCACGATGAAGATTTCCTTTCTGTGCACTCCCAAAGCATTTTACACATTGTTATGCATTAACATAAATCTAATATTAATAACAGTAATCATCATTATTATGATATTGAAATGAATATTATTCAATTAATTATCAATGGTGATTATTGCAATAATATAATAATTAAATTATTTAATTAACAATATTAATATTACACACAATATCAGACAGTAGTATAATGACTTTTTGGTGTTTTTGCTTTCACTGGTAAGCTCAGATCTTAAAGAAAGACTATGTATGTATCAATTCCAGATCTCTGTTCAATTATTCATTGATTTCTTCATTTAATAAATGTGTTTCGAGAGCCTACTGTGTGCCCAGTGATGGGCTCAGCTCAGGGGATGTATCAGTGAACACACAGTCAACACTCCCTGTCATCTTGGAGTCTACATTATAAGAAGCACACAGCTGGTACCTGGAGATCTGGAAAGGTGTCTTGATTTTCAGAAAAGGAATCAAGAGGGACTTCTAGTTGTCCACCACTGCCGCGAGGGGCTTCTTTGATGAAGTTTGAGTCTACACACCAGCATCCCGTTCAGTCTAGACAAAGGCACAGAGGTGTTCTAAGAGCCGACAGGCTCCCTCATAAGGGAATGGCTCCCCAGCCCCTCTGCTCTTCCCTGGGGAGGAATGGGGCCTCCACCTCCAAGGTGCATATGGAGTACGCTAAGCTGGACAGTGGGAGATAACAACGCACTTTTCTCCTCAGCTGTGAACTGCCCTCGCCCCCCAGGAACGAGCCTATACCCCTCAACATAGGTCCTGAAAACTGCAGGCCAATCAAAGTTCTGTGGACCCTCTTGAGCAGCCATTTTGCTAGTGAGCAGCTCTTCTTCACAGGAAGCCTGGAACGAAAGGAGTTACGGTGTCCGTTAACCTGGGGGTCTTCACATTCGTTTCTATTCTAGTCCTCGGTTCGGTGCATGGTCTAGCCCACCGATCTCTCTTTTTACCCGCACGGTAATTTCATTTTCTAGGCCTTATTGCCATTCTCTGCCACTAAGTCTTGTCAAGAGTCCGCGGATTTGTCTCAGTCAGCCTCTTAAGTTTTAGAGTCTCTCGTTAGAATTTGGGAGCTCACCCCTTCACTCTAGGTTTCCGGATCCTTGTGCATTTTAATGTGACCCCTCCCCAGAGTTCCGTATTGTACTAGGAAGGGCGGCCTTTGTTCGTACCTGAAGCGGTGGGTGTCAGCTTCCCTCATCCTTACACAGGAGAGGGTACCTGAAATATTCCTATTCCAAATACAGCTTCTCCAAGTTGAATCGCCTTCTAGACCTCCAGACAAAGGAGTAGATAAAATAAGTGTCTTTTTCTTCAAAGTCCACCTTACTACAATTTTCAACCAGTGTTTTCTAAACGTGTTTAATAATAAACACCTGAGGCGCTTTAAAACAGATTCCCAGGCTCTTTTGTATCTAGAATGTGGCTGACGAAGTCTGCATCAGACCATACATCCCACGTTTTTTAGCAGATCCCCAAGTGATAATTATTATTTCATTTTGGGAAACAGCACCGTAACCAGTCATGTGTTGGATATTGATTTAAATTCTCTAATGACGATTAAAATGGAGAATGTTTATGTGGAGTGTAAGTGAATTTAAAACATTTAATTTTTCAGATATCTCTTCAAGATACTGATTTCATTTTCTCTGGGTATATACCCAGAGCTGGGATTCATGGATCATATGGTAGAGAATCATAATTCTTTGA
>NW_011898004.1:0-523 GCF_000151845.1 Pteropus vampyrus | reverse complement strand
AAACGAAATCTCCCCAGGTTATTACCTTCTGTATTTGGTCTTTATTTAATTGTACATTGTTTCAGAGCAAGAATTGTCCCTCTGTGTTCTCTGCAGTGCCTTGCCCTGTACCCAATATGCAGTTGGATAAGACTAAACAAATTTTATTTAAATTCAATTCACACATACACACACACACACACAGAGGGAGGGTCCCTATTTTGCAAGTCATGTATAATCATTAATCCAATCAAGAACCCTGTGAAAAGGTTATATTCCTTCCATTTAATTATCTAGGGTTTATAATCCACGGTCAAAGAAATCCGGAGATAGAAGCCCTCTTGTTGGCCTAATCAGCAGCTAATAAAGATTTAAATGAAGGCTTCCTGGTTTCCTTTTCTTTAACAGAGACACCAGGCCATTTGTCCAGTTGTAGGCTAATTTATTAAGAAATATTATTTAAAGGACTTAAAAATTTCTATTCTTCTCTGATGGACACATATTCAAAGGTAGACCTTAGATTGCTTAACATAAACAATATTAA
>NW_011898003.1:2826-5489 GCF_000151845.1 Pteropus vampyrus | reverse complement strand
TGGTAGCTAGATGTTAAAATATTTGTTGCAGCTTTTCAAATAAAAGAGGAAATTCTGACCTAAGCACTTTCTGAGGATATGTGGATGCAGAGAAGTGTGAGGTCAAGAGTTAAATAACAGCCACCACAAAAGATTGAGAGCTGCTTCATTCCCCAAACCAGTTAATCTGATACCATGGAGACTAGTCCTTTAGCCACATATGTACTTGCTTCCCAACATTGCAACAAGAATGGAGACAACAATACCTGTAACAGATGTAACCATCACTGATACTGAACCAGGGACTTTCATATGAGTTTGGGAAATGCGCTCAAACTACCAATATTGAATAACATAGGCCTTTACTTTTAAACATGATACCACAACAAAGAACATCAAGTATCTGAGGAAATCAGCATCATGAAAGAGCAAGAGAATCAACCATAAAAAGAGAAAACTTAATATACAGAAAAAGAGTGTATATCAAAGACATAAAAGATAAATGTGTAATTCAAATCCATCGAGATTATTGAGAAGTTATCATATCCACAAAATTGTTACTGTTATACAAAAATGAAATTAGAGTATTGATAATTAAAGACCTGATGGGTAAAATTGTAAAAGCAAACAAATAATAAACAAAAAAATTTGAACAGGCTGAATATTAGGGTAAATACAGCTGGAGATTGACTCCACATTAGGTACATGGAATCAATAGATTATATCATAATATACTTTGAAAAGATAAAGAGATGAGAACATTATGACACTACTAGAAGTTGGACAATCTAACAAGAGTTGTAGAAAAGTCGAATAATGAAAATAGAGAAGAGGAAATGCAAAATAAATAATTTTCTCGAGCTGAATAATACCTCAAGTTTGGGTGATGGTATTATCAGTGAAGGACCTATAAACCTAGTGCAGAGATAAAAAAATTCCAAAGTTAAAAAGCTTAATAATAGCTTTCTATAAAGAAAGCAGGCAAATGAAAGGTGATTATTGTCAAAAAGATTGTCTTCAGATTTATGCTTTGTATCTCAAGATGGTTGAAGAAAATGGAGAAATATTTTTAAATTACAAAAAACTGTAAATATCATTTTTGAGTGCAAGCTAATGACATTTTCCAACTTGCAGGATGGTCAAAAAGTCTTTCAGAAATGATTTACTATGACAAAATAAAAAAAAAAATGAGGTCAGGATCTATTGAACACATAAAATATGAAAAAACAGGGTTGAGCAAAGAAGCCAGCAAAATTTAGTGTTGAACATATATAATAATTGAGAGTGTGACTATAAATCTTAAGACAATCAATAAAATTTACATCTATAAAAGTAGAAGCATATTGAAAATATAATAAAAACCAGAAATTAAAACTCCAGAAGATTTCAACAAAATATGCGATATTGGAAGGAAAAGAAGAAAGTGACAGCTTGCAAAAAGTATTTATATTTGGAAAGAAATGTTATAGTTACTGATTAGTTCTCTATGTTGATAAGAAATATGTTTAAATATTAAACAAATGTTTAATATAAATATTTTGTAAATAATGTTTGGAGTCACCATATTAACACTGGATCACCTACTTCAAAACTATTTTTTTATATAAGAAAATTAAGGCTCTGCTTTTTAACATTACTTATTGCTATATGTAGTGGAACTTAATTCTGACTAATATACCTTTTCTTTTGGTGAAAGAAATAAGTTCACCATGGTTTTTTTTTTTTATCATTTGAGATTTTAGATTCAGCCTTCTATTTATTTTTATAATTACCATTAGATGTAATAATAGGCCATTTTTCCTTCCTGATTTTTCCTTGTATTCCATTTCCTATTGGATATATTTTTCTTGCTAAAATGTATCTCTAAATAATATTTAAATGTCTTGTTGTTTTTGCAGTTCTGAAAAAGATTCAAATTTTCTCCTTCACTATTAATAATAGTTTAGTTATCATTATATCTATAAATGTGCAAAATTTTAAGTTAAATTTTTTTAGAACAGTATTTTGAAGACAATGTCTTCTTACATTCAATGGAACAAATAGGCAAGTAGGGATTAATACGATTTCTGTTATTTAAATAGTTTGTTACTTCTCATTAGGAAGCTTTTATAATTTTTCTCTTTTACTTCAAGTTTCTAAATTTTTGCTATGGTATTTCTAAGAGTGATTTTTGTTGTATTTATCCTGCTTGGAACTTGGTATGCCCTTTTTATTCAGGGATTATGCCTTTCAAACAGTACATTCTTTTTTTTTTTTTTAAATCTTTTTAAATAAGAATATTTAAGTTCTCCTAGCAATTTTTGGTTATATAGCATTATCAGTTATAATTGATAACAATAAACAATAGATTTTTTAAAAAATGGGTTTTATGTTTGGGTAGAGGAAAAAATCAATTGTTCTTGAACTGGAAGTGGATAATCTATATTTTCAGTAAGTGGAACTGTGTGGTGAAACCTCCACCTGAAAAATGCTTCAGGTTGACTTTTGTCCCTAAGGTAACCTGAGTGGCTATGGCAAGACCGAACAGCAGATACAAATATAGAAATTCTGGATAAAATATTAATTTTCAGAAGATATAACTTTCAAAAGTGATATTTCAAGTGCTAGAAACAAAAAGCAAAATTATAACCAATTCAGAAAGTGAAAGCTGGTAATGTCAGTGGCCTTCAGGGGTTTTGGATTTA
>NW_011898003.1:0-356 GCF_000151845.1 Pteropus vampyrus | reverse complement strand
GACCAAAGTTTTGCCACCCTTTTGGGATATTATTTTTAAGCTGGTTATTAATAAATAACTTTCAGAACGAAACTCTGACCCTTCCCCTTTCCTGCCTAAGAGATTCAGATGGACAGACCTGCTCCAGGAAGGAAATCTTAACATATTCACCTTAGTATGGTAGATAAGGCTTCAAGCAGGAGCTTATTAACTAGATCATCCTGTATCCCATTGTTTCTAGACTGCTGAGCAAGAATTTGCCTGATATGCAAGTTCCGTTCTTCCTCAACTACAGGTAAATTGTCTATTTCCTTTAAAATCTCAGATCCCTGTGTCCCCTTTCTCCTTTGCCCATAATGGTGTATAAACCTCAATTG
>NW_011898002.1:3637-4561 GCF_000151845.1 Pteropus vampyrus | reverse complement strand
TCCCAGCATCCCAAGAGGGGCTGGTTGCGTCACCCCGTTTTACAGAGAAGGAAACAAAGGTGTGGAGAGACTGACCAGCTCCCCACGTCGCCACCCGGAAAGTGCCAGCGCTCACTCTGATTCCACGCGCTGTGTCAGGACATGAAGCCCGGGAGAGCACCAGCACCCCGAGTCGCTGTCCGCGTCCCCGTCCCCGTCCACGTCCATGTCCCCTCGCGCCATGTCAGCCTTTCAAAACAACTTGAATCTGAGGGAAATTCCACGGGAAACGGAGCGGCCTCCTCACCTGCCAGGTGTAAGACACAGTACGTTCTAGGCCTTTAACTTTCCACACCGTTTCTCTTCCAGTGCTTTAAAGTAGAATCTAGGAAGACGTGCCACACCCGCGCACACCCACATGCTTGTGCACACACGCACACCCATGCGCACACGTGCTTGTGCAAACACATAAACACACGTGTGCACGCACATACATGACACACAGCACGTGCTCCCACAAACACCCACGCACATGCTTGCGCACACACCCATGCACACATCTTTGTGCACGGCACACAGCACATGTGCACACACGAACAGCCACACACATGTGCTTGTGCATATATGCACACCCATGTACCCAGTGCTTGTGCATGTGCATGCACAGATGTGTGAGCACATACATGACACAGCGCACGTGCATGTACCCCTCGTGCACACACATGTGCGTGCGCAGTATGACACGCAGCACATGTATGTGCACGTGCTTGTGTGCGCACACACACCCATGCGCAAGGCTTTGTGTGCACATGCACGCATGCACACATGTGCGCATGCATGACGCAAAGCATTGTGCACATGTGTGCATCCACACACATGTGCTTGTGCGCACATGCACACCATGCACACATGTGTATGCAGGCAAATGGCACACAGCACACATGT
>NW_011898002.1:0-952 GCF_000151845.1 Pteropus vampyrus | reverse complement strand
GCCACACCCGGGCCCTCGTCCGTGCCACCTCCCTCACTTGCAGCGGCCTGGGCCCCCGTCCCCCGGCTGACCCGCTCTCGGCCTTCAGGGCTCTGCCCAGGCGTGCGTCCCTGTCACAGCCTGTCCTGAGGTCAGGTGTGTCCTCCCGTTACGAAGCCTGCGACATGCAATGAGGGGTGACCCCGCCGAGGCTTCCGCACCTGTGTCGGACGCTGGCACGCCTGCACCAGCCCGGGGTGGTGTCGGTCTTGTAGCCCTAGATGCCTTCGGTTTCTCTCCAGTGGGTTCTCTGTCACACTGGCGTAACTGACTGCACGTGTCCCCGCATGTCTGCAGAGTCCCCACCTGCTTTTCCTCTTTATCTAAGCACAGTGCCTTCGACAGGATGGGGGCTCAATAGGTGTCGATGACGTTAGTAAAGGAAGGCTCTCTCCACACCTGCTTCCTGACCCTCCGGGGAGATGGCTGAGCGGGGCTGTCACGCCTCCACCCTGCCGTGCAGACGCCCTCGCGGCCCTCAGCCTGAGCCGTTGCGCAGCGGATACATGGGGCTGACGGTGGGCTCCACGGAAACGGGCCGGGTCCTTTTGCCTCCCGCCTCCGTGGTCGCCCCCCACCCTGGCAAACGAGATAAATAACCAAGCAATTTGCGTTCCGTTAGAAACTACACCGGGGATTCGGACCCTCAGCCCGCCAGGCCACGTCCATCTCCACCGCCCTTCCCCGCTCCGGTCACCACGACTGAGCCGTCAGCCACTGAGATCCCGTCAGCTGGGGAGGACGAGGATTTCGGCAGCAATGCCAGCTGCAGAGTTTACGGGGTGTGGCACATCACCCTCCAGCCCCATGTGCACTGCTCAGGAAGAGGCCACTCGAAGGCCGGGAGCAGACATCGGGAGTGTCCCTCTCCTTGGAGATCTCACCTGTTTCTATACTTGGCTTTAGCGAGGAT
>NW_011898001.1:2440-4077 GCF_000151845.1 Pteropus vampyrus | reverse complement strand
CACCCTCAATACTTATCTTTTTGTGTCTGTTTTATTTCACTTAGCAGAGTGTTTTCAAAGCTCATCCATGTCATAGTATTCCCATTGAATTTTATTTTTTAATTATTATTTTTATTGAGCTATCATTGACAGGTGGCATTGTGTAAGTTTAAGGTGTACAGCGTGTCGAGTAGTAGTCCCATTTTATAGACTAAGAAATGAGACATATGAAATGACTTGCCCAGGGAGAATAAATGGCAGAGGAAGAATTCAAATCTGGGGATGTCACACTCTTAAATCTTAACTATCCATGATATAGGAGTTTCTCTCAGTGCAGACCCTAGACCGTAACAATAGTATCATCTTCAGTGCTTAAAAAATGTAGATTCCTGGCTCCTACCCCAGTCCTACTAAATGATGATTTTTGTATTTTTAACAATCTTCTGAGCTGATTCTTATATAAAGCTAGAGTTTGAGAATCATTTCATTCTTCTTTATTGAAAATACAACTGAGAAACAATGGTAGTGGTGAAAGCAAAGGCATCATAATGAACTCAAGGGTAGGTGATCTCACTAAAAGAAATAAATAGATAAACAAGCCTCCCAGAGTTCTCAAAGTCTATATATTCTGTTGTGTTCTCCTGGAGAGATTTCCAGTGTGTATGCCCATATCTCCTTTATGGCCTTATGACTAGTCCTTTTATGGGGTGAAAAGATAAATCTCTTATAGTTATGCCATATTTTTTGTTCCCATTTTTATGGATCATTTCAGCGTGTATTATGTGTGAAAAACAGTGCTAGAAAAATGTAGCATCCTGATGTATGGCATAAGAAAGATACCAATGGTGAGTTGACATGCTGGTAAACCAATGCACAATGTAACCAAAACACATGTCATATTTAATAGTACTGAAAACTCACCTTCGAGAAGACTTTCACCTTGAAATACGGTGATATGTGGAACAGATGTTTTAATTTGCCTAAGATAATTTGCATAATCAATTTAACATGTGGCTTATTAAACCTGCCAAAGAGCAGGTGACAATATGGAATTAATATGATTACTAATTTGACACATCATTGAGATTAATTTGACCCTTCTAGCTCTCAGAATACCTAGAGGTCTTTGCAGACAGAAATAATGTGCTATGAGATGCCATATGTAGCCATCTAAAATCTACCATCTTAACTTTGTAAATGAAGCATCCACTTTGCTTAGTCCGGTGGAATGCGTCTACTCCTTTCCTTTCAAACTCTTCTAAATTGAAAAGAAGGCAATGAGTGAATATTAAGGGAGGTGTCTGATTCTGAGTGTTCATGATTTTATGAACAGTAATTGATCTTTCTCTTTTCCAGTACTGTAAATGGTACTGCCTTGTCTCTGGTCTGTTGATTTATCCTTGATCCCAAACCCAAAGAGATATCACTTTTGAGAATCTATGGTGAGGATCCATTAAAGTCTTTAGGTTTCAGTCTAGAGAATCAAAATAAGGATTTAAAATTATATATTGGTTTGATTACAGTAGTAAATTATTAGAAACAATAGAAACGTTCAATAGGGGATTGGTTAAATAAAATATCATAATAATAGAATGTTATGTAACCAATTAAATAGTATTGGGAAAGTGTATTTAATAACAAAATC
Source organism: Pteropus vampyrus (assembly GCF_000151845.1). Classification (NCBI taxonomy): domain Eukaryota; kingdom Metazoa; phylum Chordata; class Mammalia; order Chiroptera; family Pteropodidae; genus Pteropus; species Pteropus vampyrus. Next base: position 2,453 of record NW_011898001.1, on the reverse strand, counting down.
ATGTTCGTGATAT
>NW_011898001.1:0-420 GCF_000151845.1 Pteropus vampyrus | reverse complement strand
GTGTTTTTTGTTGAGTTTTAGATGTTCACCTTATTGTTGTTTCAAGGGGAGAGATCTGGGGATATCTGTCACTCTGCCATGTTTCTGACGTCACTTTATAATTTTATTTTTGTAAGGAAAATCTTGGAATATGGATCTTTGTCTCCCATATCCTACTGCCTCCTTAAAACATAGCCAATAAATTTAAATGCAAATTATTTTATCTCCCAGACTATTACAAATGATTTGCTTCTTTAGAATCATGTATTTCAGATTTAGAGAGAGAAAAATTTTAAAAGGAAAACATTTTTTTAGCTTTTTTTTTTTTTTGACTCTGTCCTTCTAGTGTTTAAGACATAAACAAAGTCAACTGTTGAATTTGGTGCTGTAAATTTATATGTATAATATAAAGGGTGAAATAAGTATAAAAAATTGGTGTCA
>NW_011898000.1:1653-2758 GCF_000151845.1 Pteropus vampyrus | reverse complement strand
CAAAACACCTTCAATACCAAAGACAAAGAGCACATTGACAAAGGCTTTGGTTCTGAGGTCGTAATTCTGTATCATTCTCTTTTTAATTATAAATATTGGCATCCCATGAGTCTTAGTTTCCTCATCAGTAAAACCAAGATAATTAACTCAAAGCATTATACGGAATATTATATAATGTGTAATATTATATCCTAGTGTAAAATTCAATGGAGCCAATGTTTTTCTTAGTAATAGTGGTAAATTCATCTCTTCAACTGTGACAAAATAGTAAGAAATTAGACAGTGTGTGCCAGTTAGCCAATGCCAGAAAAAATGTTTTATGGCAGACCAACCAAAAACTAAGAGGCTTTTAAACAGCAATAATTTCAGTCACAGATCTGAAGGTAGCTTGGGGATTGGCTGATCTCCTTTGGCCTCAGCTGGGGAGATACATCAATGTGCTCTGTATCTCTCATGTCCATGAGACTAGTGGGCATGTTCTTCTCATAATGATGGCAGTGGTTCAAGAGGTGGAAGCCATATCAAGAGTTTTTCACACCTCTGCTTGCATTACATCTGCTAACATCCTGTTGCCTAAAACAGGTCCCATGGACCAATCAAAGTGTGGGGAAATATATCCCTATCAAAGGTAGGGGTGGGTGGTGAAGAGATTTTGAACTGCAATAGAGAGAATGGAAATTTGAGTCATTAATCAATTTACCACAAAGCCACTGGTTTCAAATTATTTACAATATAATGGAATAAGGACAAGAGAAACAGTTTTAATAACAAAAAGACCTTAGAGGGAAAGAGAAAAAAGTACCATTGAGGTTGGGTGCAAGGCACACAAACCAGTGAGTGAGTGTGGGCAGAGTCAGGGGCCAGGTCCAGTCACTGCCCCGCTCTTCCGGCACTGCCTCCAGCTTCACACAGCGGAGCCCTTTTCCTGCACTAGTGTAGATAGCTGGAGATGGGGATGGCGCATCCTAACTCAGCCTGTGGATTCCCGGCTTTGGGAAGCACGCCTCAAGCATCCTCACCAGCTGAGAGCATTGCCTGATAGCAGGACTGACCATAACCCTCTAATGAAAGTGTGTGGAACTAAAAAAAAAAAAAAAAGTGTATG
>NW_011898000.1:0-492 GCF_000151845.1 Pteropus vampyrus | reverse complement strand
CATCCTAACTCAGCCTGTGGATTCCCGGCTTTGGGAAGCACGCCGCAAGCATCCTCACCAGCTGAGAGCATTGCCTGATAGCAGGACTGACCATACCCTCTAATGAAAATGTGTGGAACTAAAAAAAAAAAAAAAAAGTGTATGCTTTACCTCTATAAAATATAATTCTAGGACCCACAGACAAATAATCAGCCACTTATCTCAGACATCTCAAAAAAAAATTTATTCTTAACACACAAAGGAGCCTAATTACATAATATTTTCCTAGTTGCTATCATCTTGGGGTTAACAAAAAAAAAACAAAGGATCTACTCTGCTTGCATTGTACCATCTGATGCTCACTACCATCATTAACTAGGTGGCCAGCTATGGTGGTTTCAGGCATAAAATAATTAACCATTGAGGCTATGAAAGCAAATCAAACATGATTCAATGTACATCAGAACACATGGATCGAAATCTGAGATTTCCAAATAGATACTACTACAAAGG
>NW_011897999.1:4758-6193 GCF_000151845.1 Pteropus vampyrus | reverse complement strand
AAAACAAAACAAAACAAAATACCAATACTGTTACAAAACAAGACTTCCAGGGTTATTCAAGGCACTCTGCCACTTCGGGGCATGAAAGGTCCCCCTGACCCCAAGGGGTGGAATCAGGTCACCTGGCTGAGTTGGAAATGGCCAGTGACCACAGTTAGAGAACTTCTGTCCATGAATGGCTGAAGCCCTCGATGGCAGATCTACCATAATGCGGACACATACTCGAGACGATAGGGCTGCTTAACTTAGCTGCCTTTGAAGCGGCTAGATCAGCCTCTTGCCTTGGGGGCCTCTGCTGATACGCGACAGTCCTACTGGCCCATAATGCCCAGCATCAAGAGAGGAATCAGAGACAGAGGATCCCAGAAGGTGGGATCCAAGAGGTGGCCCAAGTCTCTGCCTCAGCTGGAAAGAAAGGGAAGTCGAAGAAGAGGTGACATGGGGATTGGGCTTTCTAATGAAGCTCCTAAAACAAAACCACGTGGTTATGACTTAGAAAAGGTAGATGACAAGGAGGAAATTAGTGGGCTAATAAGCTCTAAATTCTGGAAGAAATGAGCTTGCAGACCAGTGGAGAAGCCAAAGCTATCTAAGAAGACTGCAAGGAAGATACCAACCGGGAGAAATAAAGAAGACACGTTAGTCCACAGGATGGAGCAAGAAGGGGAAACAACTGGATGACCAGGAGAGTGGAGCACCTCAGAAAGCTCCCCTTTAGACACAAGAGCCGTTTATTCTCACAACTGCCGAATGACTATCAAAGAGCAGTCCCTGAATTCTCAGAAGAAGACCCAAGGTCGTCAACTGTGGGGGATTTAAGACAGCCAAGAGACCAGGCCACCATCCCTGTGTGCGCTTTAGGATCTTTTGAGTAGATTTTGGTAAATTTAGCCCAGTGAAAAGGAGTCAACGTGTGTGAAAACCTCACTCATCATAATCCCTGGGGGCGGTCCCTATAATAAGCCCCCGGAACAGGAGAGAGAAACACTGAGGAGAGACGAAGCCATCGGTCTGCAGTCTGACCACATGACCTCTCCCGAGGCAGCTGCCTCGACCAGAAAGGCCTCAGACAGAAACGTGCAAGACAGGCGTTTCTCAGACCAGGGAGGGTGAGCCCGATCGGCCAAGCTCAGTGTCTTCCCAGTTAGACAAATGATCCCTTCTCTGTCTCTCTATAAATGTGCCAGCTGGCAAGAGATCAGGGTTCCTCTTCTGAGCGCACCCATGGGACATCTGTAGTGCTCAGACAAGCAACCCGCTCCATGAGACAGAGATCCTGAAGGACCTCGTTTGTCTTGATGGTCGTGTGGTGCTCCGTGTGCTGGTTATGCTGTTCATCCTCATCTCTGGCTCCACAGTGAGGCAGGAAGTGAAGAGACGAGAGGTTTAGTGGACATAAAGCAGCAGGCTCAAGAGACTGAAGTCCAGACAGGAC
>NW_011897999.1:0-2153 GCF_000151845.1 Pteropus vampyrus | reverse complement strand
GAACATAAAATCCTCTAAATTACTTCTGCTGTCTTTCTCAACAGGGAAGTCATAATCACCACTTTCGACTTACCTAACCTCTGAGAAAATTCATAGAATTTCTTTAATTTGCCTACGAGCGGAACGACCGCGCCCCATGCTTTCTCCTGTAACTTCTCGTCTGCGGGATGCTGGATTGCCTTCAAAACCCAAAAGAAAAGAAAACAGTCAAGTTTTAAAAATCAGAAAAGTATAATTTTTACATTAAAATATAGGTTTCAGCAAACGTCAGAAACCCTGGAATAACCTATAAAATCCAGACTAATGGGATGCCGAGGGCGGGCCTTCTCAAGTCCACCGACACTTCACACCTGTGACAACACATTCTTAGTTAACCTGCAATGAATACAGAAATAACAGAGTAAGAGCCTACAGGATATGTGTTTGTGGAATATACTATGCCTTGGTACCTTTTAATGCCACAAAAACAAACCATTTTATATTGTTTCCCATGTCACAGACAGGATTTCTTAGTGTTTTTTTTTTTTTTTTTTGGTCAAATAATTATTTTAGCGGAATAAAAATAAACCCAAAAAATGCAATAAATGAAATAAAATGCCAACTCTGGAAATAGGCTAGGAAACTTTCAGAAATTCAAATTCCAGGGTCCAAAGTAGCTTTAAGAAACCTCCCGAACACATAAGAACCTACATCAACCTGAAATACGTGATTCAGAAACTGTCATACTTATTCCCTTTAACTAAAATCTTGTTCTGGAGTCCAAGTTTTCTCAAGTTTTCCTGAATAAGAAGGTGTGAAAACTAGTTTCGAATCTGTAAGGGGAGAAAATAAACCATAATCTAGAGGCTCCAATATAAATGTGAATATGCCTCTCTCTATATCCAGTCTTTCAGACCACTAGGCAATCTTTTGTGAACGTAGAGGGTTATTCTCAAAGAAATCTATTTTCTTGCTTTCATCTTTCTTTTGCTTTTCTAAGTCCTTAATGTTCTTTTCAACAACCTGGTTTGCTTTCTCTCACATCTTCAAACAACATAAACACACCATCTGGAATTGAAACTTGTAACCAAGGTGTGGTGTGGGGGCTCCTTATGAACACTGCGGGAGGTCTCGACACGTTTAGATTTTCCCAAGGCACTACTAGCATTCTCACTTCATCTACACCCTCTCCCCACAAAAAAGAAAGCAAAATAAAATTGAAATTATACACTCAGAGGATGTGCTGAATAAATTAGCTACAAACTAAATAAACGGGCCATGTATTGTTTAAGCGATCTGTTTTATAAGCTTGGCATTATATTCAAATTTTCTTTATTTGTTAATATAAAAAATTTTAAATGATGCTTAAACATAATAGGAGTCCGAAGTAAATCTCATTTATGTGACCGACTAGAAATTTTTTAACGTTAAATAAAATCTGACATTACAACAGGTAACAATTTTTATTTCACATTATATTAATGTGGATATTTTGACGGGACTGTGATATCATCCTGATGTATATAAAAATTACTTTTAGCCTCAAGCCCAGTCTCAGCCATGTTTTATAGCAAGTAGTAAAAAATTGTTTATTATTGAGGATATGAGCAAACAGCTAAAAAATTTTATTTTCTTCCCTTGAGAAGCCTATCAAAGTTTTCTTGCAAGGATCTAAAAATGACTTCCTAAATATCTACTCATTCTCATAGTACCGAAACGCTCCAGCAAACGTCACCCACGAAAACGAGCAGAGTCACCTCGCTCCCTGGCCCTGCCTCGCTTGGGCTAGAACTGAGGGCAGTGCCATCTTCAGCCTCCTTACAACTCTCGCCGCTCCTCCCTTCGCACCAGTCTCGGTGCTGGGAGACAGCGTTCTTGGGAGAGCACCCACGGCAGCCCAACAGGCAGAAGGGCGCTCAGACCAGTGTCCGTGGTGCGGCTGCTGTGGAGCAGTGAGTCCAACTCTCATTTTCAAAAATGCTGAAACTGTTAATGGTTGAAACATGAGTGGCGAGTCGTTATTTCCATCTCTAGTGAAGTCTCCTAGAGAATAAGCTTTGCTTATGTAATAGAGTCTATCTTAAATCAAATTTTATTCTATTTAGAGTCCTGTTTAATAAAATGCTATTTAAACAAAAAGATATATAATTCCACGCCATTAGCATGGTAATAGC
>NW_011897998.1:0-5024 GCF_000151845.1 Pteropus vampyrus | reverse complement strand
TAATGACGTTTTAATATATCTTCATTCATTTTACATATTTACTATTTATTCCATATCTGAATCCAAAAGAACTATATAGGATGATTACAATGTAGGACACATATACAACAGTGGCATTCAATATGTGTTTGTTTAGAAATTTTAAAAATGAAAATAAAAATTCGAAAACAAAGGAAAAAACATTGACAATTTTAGCATAAAAAGTTACTATAACTAGACATTACATTTAGCTTTAAGGTCTCATCTAGGACTCCTAAGACTCATAGTATTCCTACTAGCTACTATAAAATTTTTCTCAATCAAGAAGAGCTTAAAAACACATCTTACCTCTTGATATAAGATGTTTGAGAAAATTTGAAATGTTCTCAAAGAAGCTGAAACCTGTGCCCTCTGCTTAACTACTTCAGAAGGAACTCGAATCAGGCAGGCAACCTAAAATATATAAATTTAATTATATCCTAGCAAAGTAATAACTGTTATGAAAATTGAAATTTTTTCAAAAGCGAAAATTATAGTATCAAAAAACATATTGTACAGGCTTAGTGCAAGACATGAAAAGGTTTTTGGGTTTTTGGGGTTTTTTTTTGTTTTTAACCTAAAAGACCTAGAATCCTTAATGGACATCCACTGTTTTATCGGCACAAAACCTTTCCTCCCTTATTCTGTAAAGATCCTCCCACCTCTTGCCGTATTGTTCCAAGCACATCTATAAGCCCCTGGATAACAAGAAGCACATTTACTCATGTTGAACTCCCAACACCTATGGAATGACATCTAGTGTTCACACAACAGCCACTTCAAACATGTCTGATGAAAGAATGAACCAAAAGGGCCTTTGCTTTACTGGAAGTAACGCGCACATTGGTAGAGGCAAAACTGATCATCAGCTGGTTACCCTTAACTTTCCATCTCACCCCACTGCAGCTCAACCAGCTCTCAGCCCCAGCACTCCAGCTCCCCTCACCGTGTAACGAAGAAGTAACTCCAGGCACTCTCAGACCCTGCTCCGCCATTCAAGTTGACATAGGTCCTGGTTGGTCCATCCCCACCCAACTAGTCAACAAATAATTTTAACATTATCCTTCATGATAAGCCAGGAAGAGGTATATGCCACCTCAAACTTACACTTCTAGGACTCTGCCTTTAGTAAACTACTTATTTTCATGAATTAGAATAATAAAAAATTGGTCAATCACTCACACTTGTCATCAAAATGACAAGAAATAACAAGTGTTGGCCAAGATGTGGAGAAAAGAGAACTCCTGTGCTCTGTTAGTGAAACTGTAAACTAGTAAAGCCACTATGGAAACCGTGAAAATTAGAACTACTATATGATCCAGCAATTCCATTTCCAGGTATATAGCAAAGTAAACAATATCACTATCTCAAAGAGATATCTGCTCCCCTATGTTCATTGTGGCATTATTTATATTAGCCAAGACATGGAAACAATATGTTCATCAATAGATGAATAAAGAAAGTGTGGCATGCATATACAATGGAATATTACTTAGCCATAAAAAAGAAAGAAATCCTGCCATTTGTAACAACATGGATGGACCTTGAAGGCATTATACTAAGTGAAATAAATCAGAGAGCAAAAAACAAACCATATGATCTCACTTGCACGTAGAATCTAAAAAAATCAAACGCATAGAAACAGAGAACAGACTTGCGGTTGTCAGAGGCAGGGGCTGGGAAGTGGGCAAAGGTACAAACTTGCAATTATAAGGTCAGTTCTAGAAATGTAGCATACAGCAGGGTGACTATAGTTAACAATACTGTATTGAATATTTGAAATTGCTAAGAGTAGATCTTAAAAGCTGCCATTAGGAAAAAAAAAATTTTTTTTAATATACAAGGTGATGGATGTTAACTAAAATTATTGTGATGATCATTTCACAATATATATATCAAATCATTATGTTCTATGCCTTAAACTCATATAATCTTATATGTCAGTTAAATCTCAATAATCTTGAAAAAGAAAAATAAATGGTCAAACCAGAAGGAACTCTGCCCACAGAAGGACAGAAGGCAGGGGTGGGGAAAGGGCCTCAGGGTTCAGGGAGGGAAACTATGAACTGATCTTTTAAACTGTTTTAATAGAAGTACTGTATTTTTAAGCCTCTACGCACTAGGCAGTCTACCAAAGGTGCAAATTTTTTCTGCAACTTAAGATTTCACGCACCTGACTCACGTTTTGCATATGGTTGAGGAAATTCCCTTTAAAACTTTTAGACTTCAAAAAAAAAATGTATACGCACACACACACACACTTGTCTATTTATAGATATATATTTACATATGTGTTTATGTATACACATATATATACACATTATAAAATATGTAGTATATATAAATACATATATATTTGAGGCACAATAAGAAACGGAGGCAATCTTTCTTCAATGACACATGTAGTAAAATGGAAAGAGCAACAAGAAATTTAACAAAACCATCCCACCAAACTCAAAGAGGTTTGTCCCTTTCAATCTATATTCTCCTAATTCCTAATCCGAGATTATTGCCCAATTGGATACTTATGTAAGGCTTTATCTTTCCAATATTAAGTGGCTCTGAGGTATGGATCAGTAAACTTTTAAAGTAAAAGATGAAACAGCAAATATTTTGGACTTTGCAAGCCACCTGGTCTCTGTCGCAACCACTCAACTGTGCTTGGGAACACAAGAGCAGCCATAAAAATATGTAAATGAATGATATAGCTGCATTCCAATAAAACTTTATTTAGAAAAACAGGTGGCAGTTTGCCAACCCTTGATGTAAGTAATTACACTGGCAAATTCTTCTTTGGTACAAGCCTTGGCAAGAGCAGAATAGGCATGGATAGATACAGGTCTCAGTACTCCTGGAAACAAGGGCCAAAGATGGTATGTGATGTGATTCTAGATGTCATGGAGTCAGGTAACAGGGGCATATCATCTATAAAAGATAGCTCAAAAGCAACAATGCTTTATGTTAACGCACTACAACAGGTATGGTTATAACAAAGAATTCATTACCTGAAGTCGCTTTTTCTCAAAACTGACAAGACTTACAAAACAATATAATCTGATTTCTGTTTCTTAATTCATCAAATATTTGAATGCTTTTTGTTTGCAAAGATATCTGCAATATGAGTTAACATACCTTTCCACTCACAGTCTCCCTTCAAACTTACCTAATTCAGTTGAACAAAAACACCTGAGCCAAATATTGCTGCAAGGTAAAGAAGAATAAGATGGTGCCCTGGCCTCAAAGAACCCACAGCTACATACAGATAATTTGAATAATATATGGCCAAATAAAAAGAGGCATATACAAGTAATAAGGCAAACAGGAGGGGCACTAGACTCAGGGAAAACTGCCTGAGGTTATGCCTTCACGGAGCAGTCCAAATTAGCCAGAATTAGCTGGCAAGAAAGGTGAAAAGGGCATGATGGGGGGAAAAAAACATGAGTAGCCTGGCTCATACCTTCGAGCATCACCCTGTCACACGACTGGGTCCAGGACAAGAAGTACAGGCCTCCTCTTTTTTCTTTGATGCCTCCCAGCCGTGTCCACTTGCATGTGTTGGCCAGAACTGCATGACATGGCCATCCTCTATTAGGAAGGCTGAGAATGTATAAGTCTAGTAAAGAGTTGATGGCACTGCTACCCAAACCAAATCAGTATTCTGTCGGCAAGTGAGACAGGGAAGGCAAATTAATAGTGTCTGCCAACCTTCTAAAAAGAATCTTTTTTCCATAGGTTACTCAAGATCAATTTCAACTGAAAGCAACCAAGAACTGTACTTAATATTCAAGAGGGACAGAAATTTGTAATGGAGATTTGTAGAACAAGGGATCAAGAGTCCCAAGCAATGTACACACGAGGGTTAACAGAATTCACCAAAACTATTTCAATGGAGGGCTGGGTGGGACAGGAGACTCATTACAGAGAACTCGTAAGTAATTTTGAGATAGAGACAGACAGATGTAGACTACTACTACAAGAAGGGGGCTAAGGCACGAGGAGATGGGGTTACAGTTAAAGGTAGTTGTTTTTCTTATTTTATTTGGGATGGTAAATAGCTGCACATAGGATGGGGAAAGTGATAGCAGCAAGGCAGAAGTTAACAATCTAGGAAAGAGAAGCGATAATACATATAAATTCCAGAAGCTATGAGAAAAGGCAGAGTCAGCAGCCTTTGCAGATGCCTACACTGCTGTGACTATCTCCCTTTGCCCAGGCTGCCCCTCAGCCAAGGGTGACATTTTCTGCATCTACATCAGACCTTTCCTTCGGGGCTCAACCCCAGAAGGGAATGAGCAGGGGCTAGTTTAGGTCTCAGACCTAGACTGTGGCCAAGTTCTGTAAGTGAACTCTGAAATGTTCCCTTTGCCTTCTGGGGTCTGATTTTTTTCTTATTTGACTTGGTCCAGAAATCTTTGTAGGATCCTTTTAAGTCTTGATTTCTATAATTCTTAATTTTCCTCAATCATATCCTTTCTTCTTTACCTCAAAAGAATCTTTACTCTTCAAATAAACTATTTCCTCCTTATTCTTATTTCCCAAAATTATCTTACCTGACATTTTTTACTTATTAACTTATACCACATAGTTTTTCATATATATTATTTTCTCTTCTACTAAACTACAAAGATAAGGAGAAAATATGCATTGACCTTACGAATCAAAGGGAAAGAATCTCTCTAAAGTATTTTTCCCTAGCTTTATTTAGGTATAACTGACAAAATTATATTTACTATTTTTTTGTATTATTTTATGACAAAAGTAGACTACACAAGAGGAAGAATAACACCAAAACTCAATCATTTCCACAGAAATGACCTTACCAATACTCCAGAATTTTTTAAATATATATTTTTCTTTGTATTGAATAGACCGCCTATATATAGTTATATAAAGACTAGAAAAAAATAGAGTGGGATTGCAGGTGATGTTTCTCCTTCTTTTTTACCTACCTATATTTTCTAAAGTCTCTACAATAAATATGTATTATTACTTCCTAAGTATTTTTT
>NW_011897997.1:3493-4697 GCF_000151845.1 Pteropus vampyrus | reverse complement strand
GTGGGTTTCTTCCCGTTTCGTTTCTTCATTTATTTTGTCCTGTAGAACACAGGGTGTTTGTCTTTCTCTGTCTGACTTAATTCATTTAGCACAATAATCTCTAGGTCCGTCCGTGTTGTCGCAAACAGCTGGCTTTCACTCTTTTTTATGGCCGAGTAATATTCCACCGTGGGTGTGCGCCACGTCTTAATCCACTTCTGGGTATTTGTCTCAAGAAATACGAAACGCTCATCGGAAGAGACACGTGCACCCGACATTCACCACAGTGTCATTTACGACCGACGCGACGGGCCGCGGCCCAGGCGTGGGGCTGAGCTGTGCTCCTTCCTCGGACGCAGGCCTCGGCCTTTCCCCGTCCCGCACAGGCCTCCAGCTCTGGTTCCCTGTGGTACCTGCCACCTGCTAATCCGTCTCAGTGTAGGTCAGAGGTGGGGAGGCCGGTCCAGTCGCTGGTCCAGGGGCCTCCTGTCCGTGGGGCCTCACCGTGTGCCTGGACCAACAGGATCTGCTGCTTTCGGCGGAGTCGCCCACGGTGCTTCTTGCCTCCCCGTCCTGGATAAACTCCCTCTCCACGTGTCCCAGCTGGCGCGGGGTGGGGCCGCGCTGTGAGTGCCCGTCCCGCGCTCCCGCCCTCCGCCGTCTGCTCCTGTTCACACCTTTGTCATTCATCCCTTGCAAATAAACTCTCCTCCAACGTCTCGAGATTCAGCCTTCTGGCCGGACGGGGACCTCCTTGTCAAACTCTTGAACTAAGGAGCAACGTGAACGCCGGGCTCTGGGCACTGGGGCCGTCAGGGCGGGGTCCCGTGCTGGTGAGGACGCCTCAGGTACCTGCCCTGTCGGTCACCCGACTTCCTTACTCATCACAAACTTTGAATCATCGACGCCCAGGGCAGTTCTTAAATAAAACATAATTTGGGTCCAGCAAATGGAACAGATTTTCAAAGGAATTGCTCATGATGATTTAGTGAATTGTCAGGTTTCTTTTTCATAAAGAACAAAATAGAAATTAGGAGCACGTCAGAAAGGCGTGAGCGCTCACACGTAAACACAGGCGATTTTATTGCGGCTGCTGAATTCCGCTGGCTCGGTTCTCAGCGTCACGCCTGGCACTTTGCTATACATCCTGTGGGTTTTTTGCTCCCTAGATGCATCACAGTTCAGCAAGACAAACATGCCGGGTAAGCGACAGCATAGGAATGCA
>NW_011897997.1:0-358 GCF_000151845.1 Pteropus vampyrus | reverse complement strand
GGGGATGTTGTGAAGCCGTGTGAACTTTCTCGCCAGGACACCCCGTTTCTGTTTCCCTGTTTCTTCCACACTTGCTGGAAAGAGGTTTTCTCACCTCTGGTACCTGCAGCCCCCGCCCACACTGCTCTTGGGTCCTGTGGCTTCTACGGCTTCTACGCGGCGCCCTCCCTCACCCATGCGTCCCCCCCCACCCCACACCCGCTCTCTCTTGCTGTGTTCCAAACTCACTTATCACTTCCTTCTCTCTCAAAACCACAACGACGGGGTGACGACGAAAGCAATCCATCCAGCGTCTTCACTGAAGGTCATTACCATGTTTTAGAGGGACATTGATTAGCTTAAGCGATCGATAATCCAA
>NW_011897996.1:3238-4859 GCF_000151845.1 Pteropus vampyrus | reverse complement strand
ATTTGAAGTGATTTTCCTCCTTTATACTTAACCATTTTCTAAACTTTTGCATTCAGAAAAATATATTAAAGTTTTTTACTAGTTGAAATAATTGAAAAATGAGTCATATATTCTTGGACTTAAAGATTTTAAAAGGTAAATTGTTGAAATAATGAAGAATTATATTTAAATAATATTGTGTGTTTATTCTAAGGATTTCCTGAGAATATTTGACTTCCCTGTACTTAAAGAATATTTATAATGACCATACTGGAATAATTGTGTTGAGCGGTGAAAAATAAGGTGTTTCTGTGAGTGGGTGAGGCTAATTGAAAACAGAAAAAGAATTTAAATTAGATGTTTTTCAAAGCCTTTCCTAACTTATAATAGGAACAATTAATATTATGTGAGATTTTACTATCTGCCAGACACTGTTCTAAACAGTTTGTGTGTATTATTTAATCCTCGAAAAACTCCATGAGGTTAGTACTATAAAATGGAATATTAATTGCTATGATTATTATTATTCAGTGTTAAATGGCAGGTAATGATTCATTGGCTATTGTAAATAGGACATTTTGTAAGCAAAACCTATCAGAACAATATTTCATTAACTGAAAATTTGTTTTTTCCTTTCCTAACCCTAATCACTTATATATTTGTGCAATATTTGTGCAATAAGATTATTGTTTAAGAAATTATTTATTTTCATTTGGAAATTTGTTCTTTTAGTGCCCTTGAATGATGAGGAATAGTTAGCTTCTATGGGTAGCCTTCCCCAGGAAGCATGTCTGTGTGCAAATGGTTTACTGATTATTGGAGGGGCCGAGAAACCTTGGGTAAGGCTGCTCTCAGAGGGCAAGGCTGCTCTCAGAGGGTAAGGCTGCTCTCTTCTGGGTAGACACTGAGGCAGGATACTTATAGGCAGCATTCCCAGCTGGAAGGACAAGTGTCCGTGTCCTGGAGTGGGGGAGTTTCTGGGTGACAAACCCCATCGTCTACCACATAAGGCAAGAAACATTGAACTTACGAGGCTATATATCCTTGTTTATTCAGACATCTGTCAGAGTTCGAGAAAGAGCAGAATGATGTAAAGAAAAGAGCAGTAACATTTTCTAGGCAAACTGAAAAGAGCGTTTTTAGGCATAAATTCTAAAGGATATAAGAAAGGATAGGAGACAATAACCAAATACCTCTTAGAAAGTAGAAGGAAAGTTGATGCATGCCAAGGGTTTGCTGGTTAGAAGCAGCAGAGAGGAAACCAAGAATCAACCAGATTTGCATCTGAGACTTTCTCAAGACACAGGAATTGACAACATAAGATACTTGGAGGAGGAGACAAGAAAAGAATTGGATTACAAATCTGTTTATGAAGCAGGTTGCTCTCCATAGCCCATGCCTTCTTCCCCAACCGAGCAATTTCCCCATTCTCACCCCAGAGAAAAGACTTGCAGTATTTGTCTGTAGGAGGGAATCTTTTTTTTTTTTTTTTTGAATCAGTGTTGTTTTAGCTAAACAATGATGAAACAATGTTTAACAAAACAATGTTATTCAAGGAGATGGTTGGAGAAGGTGGTTGGATTGGGTGACACCAGGAGAAGTTAGGCAGGGGGACCAAAACGGGGATTAAGTGAATTCATAC
>NW_011897996.1:0-690 GCF_000151845.1 Pteropus vampyrus | reverse complement strand
GCAGTGGTAGAGATGTGGGTCAAAGTATCACATGTCATGAGAAAAGCCAGTAGTTCAAGATGGCTGGAGCAGTGAACAATGAGTCTGGAAAGAGAAGAAAAGATATTTTAGATTTTATCATTTAGGTGGAGGCATGAGGCACTATTAATAACTATTATTATTAACGGTAGCCAAATTTTTAAGTTATATTTTTGTGTGAGGCACCAAGCCAAGCACTTTACATACAAAATCTTATTTAATGCTTACAACTACTCTACCCTTATTTTTCAATTTTTCAAGCTTGAGTATGACATAATAAAATTATGTAGAAACTTCATTCTAATGCTTGTGAGAAAATGTTTCAGTCCAGTGGAAAAAAAAAATAAGATACAAAATGGCTTATGCAATTACATAAAAACATTATATGTAACATAGCAAGAAACAAGGATGGAAAGATAACAGCCATTGTTTTATTCTTTTTGCCACTTTGAAAGTTTCCAAAATATTCATTTATCGATTTTAAAATAAAAACAATGTATATTGTTCAGAGGAGGGAAGGAAATAAAAGAGAGTAAGAGGGAGCGAACAAGGGAGTGACATAGATATTTACTGAAAGGCACTGCTGAAGGATAGATAGACTGGAAGGGCAGAAGACCAAGAACAAAGAGACTCCTCCTACAGTGATCCAGGTGAAAGATACTAGGCACATTT
>NW_011897995.1:3255-3560 GCF_000151845.1 Pteropus vampyrus | reverse complement strand
CTGGTCATATTGAGTTAGAGCCTACCCTCTTGACTTCATGTTAACCAATTACATCTGCAAAGACCCTCTTTCTAAATAAGATCACATTGACCGGAACTGGGAGGCGGGGGTTAGGGCTTCAACATATCTTTTGTGGGAGACACAGTTCAACTCATAACACCAGGTCAAGCTCAGTCATAATCCAAGCAGCACGGGAATGGGCTGCAAATGTGAGGGCAGCTTTAGCATTTCATTAAGTAAAATCAAATGCTAATAGGGGTCAGGGCCAAACGGAGAGCACGCAGGAAGAGGAACGGGAGCCTCCT
>NW_011897995.1:0-1955 GCF_000151845.1 Pteropus vampyrus | reverse complement strand
TAGCATTTCATTAAGTAAAATCAAACGCTAATAGGGGTCAGGGCCAAACGGAGAGCACGCAGGAAGAGGAACGGGAGCCTCCTGCTTGGTCAAAGACTGAGTGGAATGGAAGGCTTCTAGAAGGACAACACATCCTGGCTTTATTTGTCTGAATGGCGCAGCAGGGTGCATAGGGACCAAGGCGATCCTAATGCCCTTGCTCAGAATCATAATTCAATCCTTTCCAACGGACTCCAGTCAAATTGATGCCCTAAGGAGTGACTACATTACCTGACCCAATGGGGCAGGAAGAGGGAGGAGAGACAAAGATCTGCCCAGCTGGGGCAGCTTTGTCCAGATCTTGCCTCTGGAACATGCAGCTTGCAGCAAGCATCAGAGCCTGAAAAGGAGAAAAGGTGTGTGGGAGGGAACGAGAAATCTATAGGAAGGATTAATGGAAGCATGAGTGGGATCAGAGAGAACAGCCAGTAAACACGCAGCACGGAATTCGTATTAGTGCAAGGAAACTGAGCGAGGGTAATAAAACCAGCAGCGGGAGTGGCATCGATTGTTGAGACTGCAGCCAAATCCATGTTTTCTTTTTTCTGCCCTTTGACCCTTGGCTTTTGGAAGCAGAAACACTGAATCACTGTGTTCTGCACTAAAAGCTGATCTATCTGCCTCTTCAAAGGATGGATGGAGAAGCAGCTCTGCTGTTCGCAGATGGCAGAGGCAGAAGCCGAGGTCCAGAGAGTTTGTAGCTTCTGTTCTTGTTCACCCCGGCACACTCAGTGTGATGGTCTCCCCTGTGATGCCAGTGCTTTCTGCCCCCAGCCCAGCCTCTCCTGGGCCAGCACCATGTGAGCCTAGGCTGGGCACTGGGCTCGGTGGGGCTGGACTAGCAGATCTCCAGAGAATCAGTGTCTAGGAAGCTTGGCAGGCAGGGCTGCATGGAATTCAAACGCTGGATTGAAAATCGGTACTCGGTGACTCGCAGTCAGCCTAACAAAACGGTCGAAGGTGAGCTGGTGAGGTGCTGAAACCAACACGGGGGGGACGGGGCAGAGGGTAGGGCGGGGGGGGGCATACCATGCTTGGCACAGGCTCTGTCACTGTTAACCACCTGCTCATTCATTAGTCTACTTACACATGAAGTCAGGCGAATGGACCACCACTTGTGTGCTGGGCACAGGGTAAGAAGCGGCGAGAGAAAGCAAACAGCTCCAAGACAATGTCCTCCAGAGCTGCCACCTCTCTCCTGCCAGCCTGCAGGCTGTGCCCTCACTGCCTGTGTTCCCTTTCTCTCCACCAAGCATAGTCCCTTCATAGTGGATGTTCACGTTGAAGGCTTTTCCTTAGAGTTTTATCTGGTCCTCCTGCCTCCAGCTCCTGTTCCTACACTATCCATCCGCCCCTGCCAAGGAGGGAGGCTGAGGCCCCGAGGTGTCCAAGCCTGCAGGGCCAGAATCCAGTCACTGTGGCAAGGCCTTGACTTAAAGAATTTTCAGGAAAATAACATGAGAGAGTTTTAACACGAAGTGCACAGCACAGAAAGCAACAATGGCGGGGAGTTGAATCTGACACACTAGAGATGCTTCCATTTTCTCTGGTGACTTTTGCCATGACTGAGCCTGGCAGGGTAGGGACTTGTCCTTATTATTTCATAGATGAGGAAACTGAGGCTCAAAAAGGCTGAGTAATTTACGCAAGTTTGCCAGTTTGAGGGAGTAGAGTCTGTGCTCCACAAAGCCCTTCTTATCGGGAATTGACAGCGGGCACTGGGCACGACCGACAGTCGATCTGTGTCTTTCCCGGGGGTGCAGGCCAGAGCAGGGCCACCAGGCTGGTGCATGGTGCATCCACTCCAGACCGGCCACTGTCAGCTTCCTACTGGGCCAAGCCTCCCTGGAGGCCTGGCTAAGCTACTGCAGGGGCCAGCGCAGAGGCACTCTCTCTGTGGTGGTGGGTCTGGGGTG
>NW_011897994.1:3572-5374 GCF_000151845.1 Pteropus vampyrus | reverse complement strand
TGAGATAAGGGGCTCTGAGAAAGCCTTCACTCCTGGAGAATAGCTCTTTTATATGAAGTGTACTCTTTTACTAATTCACAATGGTTGCTGTTCCTTTTTCCCTTTAGTTCCATAAGGTGAACTTTCTCAGTTAATTACTGTGAAATCTTGGTGTGATTCCTCAAGGTAAAAACCCATGAAATGTTGGGGCCTCCTGAGAGTGTGGCCCTAGGAGTTTCTCACTTGTGCTAGTGCTTCTCATCCTCCAGCAATTTGTCAAAATTACCATTACACAAAATTACCATTTTAATGTTAATAGTGGCTTCTGCTTCAGATAAGCAGATCTCAGCCTCGAATTTCTGGATTTACCTGTCTCTCCAGACTTTTGGGTGGTGGTTTGACCTGTGATATCAGGTCTCTGATGTGTCCAAGAAAAACAAATGGTTTTTATTTTGTTTAGCTTTTTTTTAAGGCTAGGAATGGTGACTTTCAAGCTCTTTTCATTTTAGAGCAGAAACCTGAAGCTTAATTTAAATATTG
Organism: Pteropus vampyrus; assembly: GCF_000151845.1. Classification (NCBI taxonomy): domain Eukaryota; kingdom Metazoa; phylum Chordata; class Mammalia; order Chiroptera; family Pteropodidae; genus Pteropus; species Pteropus vampyrus. Next base: position 4,855 of record NW_011897994.1, on the reverse strand, counting down.
AGAACAATGGAGTATTTTTTTGGTCACTTGAGGTATCTTTGCGTATTATAATGACTATACTATTTAAGTTTAGATTCATTTAAATATAATCAGATAAAAGAAGGATTTTTACACTATAGACAAATCTTGCTACAGTTTGAATATTTTGATATTGTTTTATGTCTTTCTTTAAGCGTGTTGTTTTGACGATATTAATGTAAAATATTTTGACTTTTTGGGGAAAGTGTGGTCTCTTTTCTTGTTGTTGTAGAAATGGATAATTCTCCTAAGGAGCAAATTAATAGATTTCCTCCATGTTGATAAATTTTGATCAATTCCATTTTTTCTTTTGATAACAAATTTCATCTAATTATCAGTAAGCACTTTGTTAATATGTTTCAGAGAACATGAAGATAAATACTTTATAGCTAATTTCTAAAGAAAATCTTATGAATCAAATATATACAACTTCTTTTTCTTTAGTTCCTGCTTTTTTTGTGTATCTCCCTATTTGTGTTTCTGTGCTAGACGATATCCCCACTGTTATTACTTTTATAATTATTCTCTACATATTAGAAATACCTGTGATTGAGGTGACCATCTTTATTTGTCCAGTACAATCTTGGTTCACTATTCATAAGGCTTTCTTTTTTCACTCTCAGGAGTTATACTGGTTTGAATGACAATTTGGTCATTGTCTTAGGATCCATATTAATAGAGATATTCATATCTTACCTTGTATTACTGCAAATAGTGTTGATAACATGATAATTATTAGTCATCGATTTGATTGAAAATAATATGACAAATTCGAGATGTTCAAATAAAAAATTATGGTTTTTCAAAATTCCATTTGGCAAGCTAGTCAGTGCCTATTAGAATTGTAGTATGATACAGCATTTTATATTATAAAAAAAACAAACCAACAAATTTAAAACAGACATGAAAAGGAAGTGTCCCTCTACTAACTCTTCACAGGATAAAATATTTGCTTACATAAAATACCAGTGAAAGTAGTTCTAAGAAAACAATAATTATCTATTGTGGTTAAAAAGTAAAATTTAGGTTCAAAAATGTATCAAAATCTCTATAGCCACAGTCCTAATAAGCACAATAATTTATCACATGGAGTATTTAAAAAGTAATATATATTCTAAAATCAAATTTTTGTTACTGAAAATTTGCCATAAACATTGAAACTGTATGAAATGCTACAAATTATTTAGTAATCTGAAATATAAACTTTTACATATGTTACTAAAAATGATACAGTACATCATTCATTTTCAATTATTTAAAAAAAT
>NW_011897994.1:0-346 GCF_000151845.1 Pteropus vampyrus | reverse complement strand
GGTTCAGCTGGCAGCTTGACTGAGCCTAGATAATCTGGTATGACCACTCTCACATTGTGGCAGTTGACTGGAGGTCAGCCAGGATAAATGAGATGACTTGGCCACATATCTCTCATTATCAAACAGGATATTTCAACACATTCATGTGGAGATGGTCGAAGTGTTCCCAAAAACAACAAGAGAGGGCATACCCTGATACACAGATACTTTTAAGCCTCTATGTATATAATATACTGTCCTATTGCCCAAAGCAATTTGCATAGATAAGCCTAGGATCTGGGAAGGATATTGATACAAAGAGGGAGAATCTTGTGGCAAATTCTTCAAACATTCTATCATATGGTGA
>NW_011897993.1:1382-3410 GCF_000151845.1 Pteropus vampyrus | reverse complement strand
TGGGGCTATTTCGGTAATCAAGGAAAAAAGTGACTGGAGCAGAGACAGTTTGGAGTTAAGAGAACAGTAATAACAACAGCTAATGTATACCAGGAGCTGACCATAGCCAGGCACTGTGCTAAGCACTGTCCATACATGTTCTCACTTACTCCTCACACCAACCCTGTGAGGGAGGCACTACTGCTATCCTCATGTTCAAAGCAAGGAGTCAGGCTCAGACAGGTTAAGTGGCTTGAACCGGGTCACGTGGCCTGTAAGTGGCACAGCCATGGCTAGAACACAAGCCCGTCTGAGCCCCGAGCCGAGCCCTTCATCACTGACTGCTACACTAGAGGCCTGTGACTAGAGAGATGAGGCACAGGAGATGCTGCATCAGCGTCCAAGGGTTCAAGTACATGAACGCAGGACTGAGGTGAGCCTCCGAGGCCTCCAAGCCAGGCTGGGCTGAGCCATGCTGATCATGTGCACGTAGGATTAGACAGATCTAAGAAAGTCTTCAACTCCGCAGCCTGGCTGAATATATCTGCCCCCACCTTTGGTTAACTCACTTGGTTTTCTGCTACACCAACAAAAGGAGAGGCCAGAATAATAATCACTATGCAATGGCCTCTGCTTACTCGGAATATTATAAAACTGAGAACTAACAATTTCATGAGGGGGTAATTAACTTCCCACCATCACCCTGTACACCAAAGGCTACAAACATTTTACAAATGTAATTCACCCTGAATTGTAGAATTTCAGGGAGACTGAAGAGTAAAATAAAATCTCCCTGAAAAGGTCTTGAGTAGTTTATAAACTTCACCCATACACATCAAACTCCTTACTCCATAAAATGGGGGTAAGTGTAGTATTCAGCAGTCATTTAGCAGGGAGAGTCGACCATTATGGTTCGTGTGTATACAGCTAGTAACTTGTCACACAGCAGCCTTTTCTAACTAGAATCCTGCTGAGAAAAGTGACCAAAAAGATTTTTGAAGGCGCCATAAAAGTCATACAGTAAAGCATTAATATAGAGGAGAATCTCTTAGAAGCTCACAATGAGCAATTCATTTCATTTTCAAACAACTTTAACAAGCTTGGGTATGTTACCAGGCGACAGGAGATCAGATGCAGCAAAGGAGAACCTGGGTGAGTTATAAAAAGCAGGCTCCTGATCAATAAGAAGTGAAAGCTGACAGAAAGACACAACTCTATACAGCCATGGTTCTCTAACTTCAGCAAACAAGGCTTGTCAAAACATAGATGCTGGGCTCCAGTCCCAGGATTTCTGAATCTGAGTTGCTGGGGTGGAGCTGGAATTTGTATGTTAAGTTCTGAGGTGATGCTGATGCTACTGGCCTAGCAGCCATACTTTGAGAACCAATGCTATGTAGCAAAAACACACCAAGAGGAAACCTGAAAACTAATTAGGATGTATTACATGAAGGCAAACTAGTCTTATATACCCTAATAGCCCCAGTTATGGTACAAAATCAGGATGACTATATGGAAAACGTGGGATTAAAGAAAGCTTAATAAAGTTAAAACGCCTTCCTAGAATATGTTGTGAATCTTCCAGAAGGCACTGGAAAATGTGACATCTCTCAGACTTTTCTGACCTTGGAATCCTTTACTAGACAATCGCCCGTTACCATCTTGCTGACTTCTATGGAACACAGACTGGGAAAAATGGTGCCCCGAGTCATAAGGGAAATGTTTTTGCATCCAGTAAATTACTTAAGAAAGACTGTTGGTATCTTTGAGAACTGTTTCCAATCAAAATGGTGAAAACTATAAAAAGCTTTGGCACCTAAATGGATAAACTCTCTACTAATCCAACTGTTTCAATGAAGATTAAAACAAGCAAATACAGAATGTAAAGGCAGAAGTTGTTGCAAGGAGTGGAAAAGAAGGCCATGGTTCTAAACAGAAAACAATTCATTTTGAAACGGAATCGTCTCTAGGCCATATGGATGGAAAATAAATACCTTTTCCAGAAACACATTTCCCCAGTTCACTGAGGATTTCTCTCCTCTCCTTCACACT
>NW_011897993.1:0-337 GCF_000151845.1 Pteropus vampyrus | reverse complement strand
GGAAATGTTTTTGCATCCAGTAAATTACTTAAGAAAGACTGTTGGTATCTTTGAGAACTGTTTCCAATCAAAATGGTGAAAACTATAAAAAGCTTCGGCACCTGAATGGATAAACTCTCTACTAATCCCACTGTTTCAATGAAGATTATAACAAGCAAATACAGAATGTAAAGGCAGAAGTTGTTGCAAGGAGTGGAAAAGAAGACCATGGTTCTAAACAGAAAACAATTCATTTTGAAACAGAATCGTCTCTAGGCCATATGGATGGAAAATAAATACCTTTTCCAGAAACACATTTCCCCAGTTCACTGAGGATTTCTCTCCTCTCCTTCACACT
>NW_011897992.1:2570-3100 GCF_000151845.1 Pteropus vampyrus | reverse complement strand
GGGGACCGTTCCAGGACCTCGGAACAGCAGGACTTCCGGCCGCCAGCCACGGCTGCTTCCCCCAGGTGAACTCGGGTGCTCGTCTGCCCTCCCGGGCCCCAGAGCCCTGGCGCAGAAGGCGCGGAGGGGTCAGCCCCAGGGTCCCAGGAGGACGTCGCCCACGGCCTCTCGTGTGACGCCGGGCCTGGGGGAGAGGGGCAGCCACGACTCGCCCCCAATTCCAAACGAGAGCCGGAGGTGTCCCCCATGACTGCCTGCAGCCCAGGGGACACTCTGCCGCCGTTGGCGCTTTGGAGGACTCAGCGGGGAGGCCGGGCTCAGGTTCCAGCGCGGACGCGCAGGGCTCTGGCGGGACGCGCGCCCCCCACCCCCGCCGCACCCCACGCACCCGCCTCCGCCACAGCGGGCCGCCTTTTACGTGTCCTCCGGGAATTCTTTTCATTATCTTCCCTCTCCATTTAATTAAGCCGCATTCCGTAATGAGCCTTGAAATTTCTATTAAACACACCGGTACGAAGCGGCACGGACCT
>NW_011897992.1:0-638 GCF_000151845.1 Pteropus vampyrus | reverse complement strand
ATTATTGTTTTGGTTTTCTTTGGATAAATACCCAGAAGTGCAATTGCTGGGTCAAAAGGTAGATCCATTTTTAATTTTTTGAGAAACCTCCAGACCGTTTTCCATAGCGGCTGTACCAATTTGCAGTCCCACCAACAATGTATGAGGGTTCCCTTTTTTCCGCATCCACGCCAACATTTGCCGTTTTTTTTTTTTGATGTATTGATGATAGCCACTCTGACAGGTGTGAGGTGATATCTCATTGTGGTTTTAATTTGCATGGTTAGCAACCTTGAGCATCTTTTCATATGTCTATGAGCCCTCTGTATTTCCTCCTTGGAGAAGTATCTGTTCAGGTCTTCCGCCCATTTTTTAATTGAATTGTTTGTTTTTGTTGTCATTGAGTTGTATACGTTCTTTATATATTTTGGATATTAACCCCTTATCAGATGTATCATTAGCGAATATCTTCTCCCAAACAGTCGGTGGTCTTTGTTTTGTGGATGGCTTCCTCTGCTGTACGAAAACTTCTTAGTTTGATGTGGTCCCATTTATTTTTTCTTTTGTTTCCCTTGCTCGAGGAGATATATCCGAAAAGAAATTCGTTAGTAACATCAGAGAGTTTACCGCCTATGTTTTCTTGGTCTTACATTTACGTG
>NW_011897991.1:1551-2179 GCF_000151845.1 Pteropus vampyrus | reverse complement strand
GAGCCTGAGGCAAAAGAGGTGAGACACACCCCGCCTCGCTTTGGGGGGGACCAAGGACTTGGTGTCAGGGAAAGCCAGCAGCAGTCTAGCCTTTTTTTAGGGGGGGGAAGTAACATCCACCTTGGAATCATCTTAACTCCCTAAAACCGCATTAGGGCGACCGTGGGGTTCTGGTGCCCTCTGCTGCCCGGCAGAAGCAAAGCTCAGTCCCAGGACGGGTGGCCTATGTCGTGAAGGGCTCTGTAACGTGGCCAATATAAGGTCTGTCCCGAAATGAGCCTGCGAAGAAGCAGGACACACTGACTGGGGGAACAAACAAAAAGTAGTAACAAGCCCGCAGGCGCCCAGATATTGAAATGACCATAAATTGTCATACACGGGTCTCGAAATCAATATGCATTCTTTGATTAAGCAGATAAAAGACAAGAGTGAGAATTTTGGCGGAGACCTGAAAATGGGGAAAAGACAGAAATACAAGTGTGTCCTAAGCCTCTTACGACCGGGCGAAGCCTCGTGGCCTCGCCGGTCCCAGAGTCTGCTTCGTTCTGCTTCGGCGGGCACGGCGGTGACGGGGTGACTGGGTGACTCCGTGCGGGTGCAACTCAGCGGCGCCTCACCTCCGTCCCCC
>NW_011897991.1:0-1001 GCF_000151845.1 Pteropus vampyrus | reverse complement strand
AAGGACTTGGTGTCAGGGAAAGCCAGCAGCAGTCTAGCCTTTTTTTAGCGGGGGGGGAAGTAACATCCACCTTGGAATCATCTTAACTCCCTAAAACCGCATTAGGGCGACCGTGGGGTTCTGGTGCCCTCTGTTGCCCGGCAGAAGCAAAGCTCAGTCCCAGGACGGGTGGCCTATGTCGTAAAGGGCTCTGTAACGTGGCCAATATAAGGTCTGTCCAGAAATGAGCCCGCGAAGAAGCAGGACACACTGACTGGGGGAACAAACAAAAAGTAGTAACAAGCCCGCAGGCGCCCAGATATTGAAATGACAATAAATTGTCATACACGGGTCTCGAAATAAATATGCATTCTTTGATTAAGCAGATAAAAGACAAGAGTGAGAATTTTGGCGGAGACCTGAAAATGGGGAAAAGACAGAAACACAAGTGTGTCCTAAGCCTCTTACGACCGGGCGAAGCCTCGTGGCCTCGCCGGTCCCAGCGTCTGCTTCGTTCTGCTTCGGCGGGCACGGCGGTGACGGGGTGACTGGGTGACTCCGTGCGGGTGCAACTCAGCGGCGCCTCACCTCCGTCCCCCGTGGGTGCCACCTGGCTCCCACCCCAGGTCCCAGGACTGGCTCCGCACTCAGATGTGTAACACGAAAGTGGGGTGCGGGGTAATCCTCCAGGCAGCGAGCCACTGGCCGGTCAATGCACTACGCCCCGTCCTCTTCCCACACGGGGCCTGCCGATGGCCCGACTACGGCCTCTGGGGACACACCGCTAAACGGACGGCGTGGCCGGCGCACTCAGCGCCCGCCCTGTCTCCGTCACGCCCCGTGTGGCTCCACTCCCTCCCTCCCGATCTTCCTGCGGCCGCCGTGACCCAGTCCCACGAACCAGGTGGCCAAAGCAGCAGACATTCGTCATCCCACAACTCTGGGGACAGACGTCTGAAGTCCGGGTGCCAGCCGGGCTGGCTGTGTTGTGTATATAAATAGAGTTCAGCATGAGAAAGAGG
>NW_011897990.1:3458-3952 GCF_000151845.1 Pteropus vampyrus | reverse complement strand
ACTTGCTCCCTTGTTTATTGAGTCTCCTTGTTTGTCAATTGATGGGATGGGCCCTAGGAGCACCCTAGTATCCCATCTTTGCCCTGACCCAGTGACCTGGTCTGTTTGATCTCAGGCTCTCCTCATGGAGTCATGAAAAATGTCTACTCAAGGCTTTCTCCTGACACTTCTGTGCCTTGAGACAAGGGTGTTCAATGACTCTGAGACTTGGTTGGTTCTGAAGGGAGATTCATCTCACCAGGCCTTCCAAAATGCAAATAGCATCTGAGGGCTTTTGCAGCCAAACAAAGGACTCTGCTTGGAGACTAGAAAGTGGATAAAATGAGCCAAGGACAGAATAGGGTAATAGGTCAGAGAAAGGATGAGGGACTAGGAATTAAATAAGATTATTCTTACATCATTTTTATTGAATTAGGTATGTTTGTATGAGTTTTTTTCCCATTGCTTTTATGATGATTAGTCTAGAGGCTATTTCTTAATGTATTTGAATTTTT
>NW_011897990.1:0-388 GCF_000151845.1 Pteropus vampyrus | reverse complement strand
TGTCCTCTAACACTGTCCCAAAAGAATTTGGCCATATGTTATTGAATTAAAGTGAATTAGAATTTGCTTGAAATAACTACAGGCTCCCCCGCTTCCCTGAGCCTGCAATGACCAGATTACATCTCCTCCAGGCACAGAAGTTTGACATTTCATTGCAAAGTCATTTTCTTCTCATTTCCTTATGTTGCTAAAATATTCTATTTCTCTTCACTTCCCCTTTGTGTTTCCATTACTCACGTTTAGTTAAATTTATCTGCTGCCATTTAATCATCTGAAATAGGCTCGCTGGTATGGAAGTTCCTAGGGCCTTCCAGACCATCTGTCTCCTCCTGGGCCACTCTGAGTACAGGACCAGACCCCTCCCCCATGGCTTCTGGGCTGACCCTCA
>NW_011897989.1:3010-3438 GCF_000151845.1 Pteropus vampyrus | reverse complement strand
TCTCTCCCCACCGGTTCCCGCCCCATCCTGGGTCTCATCACTTTGCTTTAGTCGCTAATTCCTATCATCTTTCAGCTCATCTCAAAGAGCACTCCTCAGATTCAGACAGACCGCCCTTTGCACCCTTAGAGTTCCCTGAACCTTGCTCTTCACAGTTAGCGTTTGACTCTCTCATTTGAATACGTTCCTTTAAGACAGGAACGATCATTTTGCTCACTATTATATTCCCAAGCGCAGCAGGCATTCAACCTCTAGTTGGGAAATGAAGCAAGAAATAAAGGAATGAACAGTCCGGCCCTCACTTTTCTCCTTTCCTTCGTCTACCACGTCGACGCTGCGGACGGCAGCCTGGCCTGCTTCCTCCGGAGCCATTCTTTTCAACTGTCTCCTCTTTCTTGCTTCAAACCTAAGTTTCCCACCGGCTCCTG
>NW_011897989.1:0-1199 GCF_000151845.1 Pteropus vampyrus | reverse complement strand
TAGGAAGCCCGGGTGCCTGAGACTGGAACCATGTCACTGGGCCCTCACCGTCCAACCCTGGGGTCAACAAGCCAACCGCCTCCCGCCCCAGCAGGTACAAGTGCTCACTGTTTGGTAAGGTGACCAACAGGGAAGAAACAGGTGGGACACGGGGTAGCAGGAACCAGACTTGGACAGGCCGTGCATGGCCCCAAAGTGCTGTCAACAGCATGAGCTCACTCACACACACACAAGTGCATGTGCACAGAAACCCAGAAGCTCACATATGCACCCGTGAACACAATAAGACACTCACACACATGCATGTTCACACACATGGTTGTACACACACTCATTCTCATATAGACACTCATACAGTCCTATACATATGAACATTCTCACACGGGCAGATACACGTGCACGCACACACTCTCACACATAGAGACTCACACAATTCCACACACACGGAACCTCACTCGCCCAAGTATGCACACATGCTCTTACACATTCACATAGATACAGACACTCCCACACACTCACATAGGTGCACACTCACAAATGACATGCACACACGCACCATCAAAGACTAATACACACACACTCTCCTACAGACTCTCACACGCACTCATACACACTCACTCACACACTCTCACAAACACACACGCACATTCTAACAGACATCATGCACACACCCTCACAGACTCACACATTCACACACACGTGCACACTCAGACTCACACGCATGCTCTCTCACACACACACAGGCACACACACTCCTTCAGACACATGTGCACAGCCTCAGTCTCATACAGCCACACAGACACCTGCGCACACACAATGCTCACACACTCACAAATTCTCAGACACACACACTCATGCGCACACTCTCAGAGTCACAGACATGTGCACGACTCACTATCACAGATGTGTACATATTCACACTTTCACACACACGCTTACAGACATGTGCACACTCACAGACTCTCAGACTCACACACAGATACATGCACATTCTCACAGACACACTCTCACAGACACACACACACTGTCTTACACAGACACACATGCACACTCACCCGTCACACAGATGTGCATGCTGTCACCTAAACTCACACACAGGTACCTGCACACTCACACACGCTCTCACACACACACGCACATTCAGATTTCAACACAGTCACACAGACTCACACTCTCACACGGACATACACATAATGTCA
>NW_011897988.1:1342-2457 GCF_000151845.1 Pteropus vampyrus | reverse complement strand
TGAACACCCTCAGAGGCTATTCTAATATGGACATTGTAGCTGCAGACAGTGACGGCTTCGATTTGGAGACATTGTTGCAATTATGGATGATTTCTGGATGACAGTTTCTCCCAAGTCCATGTCTGCCCCGTTGGTTTCTCACTTTACCGAGAACGTAATTTTTCTCCGAGGTGTGCTTCATTAAAATTTGTATTCCTGTCAAGGCTGCAAAACAAATAATTTCATCTTCCACGCAGAACGCAGCATGCACACTTAAGTGTTTCAGCTAAGACAAAATGAACGTGCAAAAACCTCGACTTTTATTCTGTGAATGTTTAGGAAAAAATCGCGCCCTTATTAAAACTAATTTAATGGGTCTTCTAGTTCAGTCATCTGATGTCGTAAATATAAACCTGATGTAAGGCATCCGCCTGGGGAGGTGGCGTTTTTCTGCTAATAGAGCCAACGTGCCAAGAGCCTTCACTCCACCTTTAATACCCACACACACAAAAAAATGCAGTTGAAAAGATTAATTTCAAATAGCTATTGCTCTAAATGAAAGGTCATGCTTCCCGAAATAGCATTAAAGTCACTTTCCGCAACTCCACGTGTTAGGTTGCTGTCTGCAGTCACAGTCTTACAAAGTAACGATTTATTTTTAAAATAAACGCTGTTACCTCTGCTGGTTTGCACGTTCTGCTTTTTGTGATGTCGCAGAGGTGGGCAGCGTTTTCAGGCTGCTTACAACTTCAGCCTCAAATCGCTCGAGAAATAAAAAGTTAATTCTGAGTGTTTGATTAATCAGATTTTTTTTTTTTTTTTTTGAGCTCATTCTGATCAAAAGAGTTTATCGCAAATTCTCATGTTGGCTCAAACACAAACATACATAACTGTAGATGTATATACTCCGGCGTTAACAGCGAAGCCGCTGCCACGAGACATTCAGACAGCTCTTTCTGGGCACTCAGGCATGACTGCTGGGCCCTCTATATTCAGCATATTTACCGTACGCCCCACCAATAACGTGCTCTGGCTGCTTTGAACCTTGCCCCGATGGCTTCACATATATTTGGGGTAGTGACACTTGAACTATGGCTCATGAGAGTGCTACATCAAATGTCTGGTCCAGCTGGCCA
>NW_011897988.1:0-432 GCF_000151845.1 Pteropus vampyrus | reverse complement strand
TACCTCTGCTGGTTTGCACGTTCTGCTTTTTGTGATGTCGCAGAGGTGGGCAGCGTTTTCAGGCTGCTTACAACTTCAGCCTCAAATCGCTCGAGGAATAAAAAGGTAATTCTGAGTGTTTGATTAATCAGATTTTTTTTTTTTTTTTTTTTTTGGAGCTCATTCTGATCAAAAGAGTTTATCGCAAATTCTCATGTTGGCTCAAACACAAACACACATAACTGTAGATGTATATACTCCGGCGTTAACAGCGAAGCCGCTGCCACGAGACATTCAGACAGCTCTTTCTGGGCACTCAGGCACGGCTACTGGGCCCTCTATATTCAGCATATTTACCGTACGCCCCACCAATAACGTGCTATGGCTGCTTTGAACCTTGCCCCGATGGCTTCACATATATTTGGGGTAGTGACACTTGAACTATGGCTCATG
>NW_011897987.1:3498-6133 GCF_000151845.1 Pteropus vampyrus | reverse complement strand
TCTTATTATTTAAGCTTATAATGCTCTGTTCTTAGTAAGGATTGCACTCCTCTGCTTCTATTTGCCTGATAGTCACTTCACTCCTAATTATGTATTTTATTTTGTTGTTGTTGCTGTTATTTTGCTTTAGTTGAGCTGAACCTTTTCAGTATTTCCTGTAGTGCAGGCCTCATAGTGGAGAATTCCCTCAATTTTTGTATGTTTGAAAAGGTCTTTATTTCTCCTTCATATCTAAAGGAGAGCTAAGCTGGATACATTACTCTAGGCTGGTAGTTCCTTTCACTTAATAGTTTAAATATTTGATTCCATTCTTTTCTGGCTTGTTAGGTTTGCTCTGAGAAGTCCAAGGATAATCTAATGGGGTTTCCTTTATAAGTTACCATTTTCTTCTTCCTGGCTGCCCTGAGAATTCTGTCTCTTTGTCATTGATTTTTGATCATTTTAATACAATGTGTCTTGGTGAAGGCCTTTTTGCGTTGACTTCTTGAATTCCAAGCTCTAGCTCATTCCTTAGATTTGGGAAATTGTTCACTGTTTGTTTGAAAAAGCTTTCTAGTCTCTGCTCCTTTTCCTCACCTTTGTAATGCCCATTATTCTTATGTTTCCTCTCTTGATAATATCAACTAGTTCTTGAATTTCTCTTTCATTATTTTTCATTCTTCGATTTCTCTCTTTTTCCTTTTTATTTATTTCTAGATTTCTGTCTTTGATATCACTGATTCTTTCCTTCATTTGTTGACTCTATTTCCCAAGTTTGCTATTTCATTTTTGTCTCTTGCAGTGTGTGTGTGTGTGTGTGTGTGTTTCATCTCCAGAAGATCTATTGTGTTCTTTTTGAGGGTTTCAATCTCCTTGCTCTGCTCATCTAGGTGTTTTTTCAGTTCCTGAAATTGTTGATATGACTCATTTCAGAATTCACTGATTTTTTTTTCTGAAGTACCATGCTGAATTGTCTGTCATTTAAATTGCATATTTTTATGTCTGTAAGCTTATAATCTGGAAATTTTTCTCTTTCTTTCTGAAATGCCTTGTCATATTGGTTCGTGGTGTTTAATGGACTATTTCTCCGCCTGGGCATTAATGGAAATGTATTCTGCTTTATTCCCAGAAAGATTTATTATATAAATGTCTCTCTTTAGCCTGCTGCAAAGAAAGCACTTTTCTTTTGGTTTCCAGTTGGTGGCATCTAAGCCTCTTGGATCCCTGCTTTATATAAAGCCTTAAAAATGCCTTTTTATTTTCTGATAGATGTTTAATACAGCTCACTACTCTCAGTTTCAGTCTCTGTCAGTGTTAGCAACAGTTTCAGTAGCATTTGCTCAGATTCCTCTGGGGCTCTGCGGTGTTTGGTCTTGGAGGGTATCGGGGGAGAGGCCCTCTGGTTTGGAGGCATGGGGCTGCAGCACAGCCTCGGTTTTGCAACCACAGCTGGTATAAATCAACTGTTGTTTTTCTGTCATCCCACTTCTCAGCCTTCTGCCCTGATGACTGGGCCCTGCCGCCGGCCGCAGGGAGCTCACAGCTTTCCCAGGCAGGACTGTTCAGGGAACTTGCTGCAGGAACTCGCTGCACATTTTCCCCTTCCCCTCCTCCTGCAGGGAGCTCTGGTGGCTGCGAGAAGCAGCTTCTTTATTTCTCCCAGTCCACCGCCCAACACTCAGGGTTCTGAATTGTGGCAGCTCTTATGCTCAGACCCCATGCTCAGATGTGCTGGTGTGAAGTTTGGGCGTTTTTTGTTGAGTTTTAGGTGTTCAGCTTATTGTTGTTTCAAGGGGAGAAATCTGGAGACGTCTCTCACTCTGCCATGTTTCCAAAGATATCTTGTTTTCTTATTTATCCAGCCACCCTACAACTTTTGGTTGGAGCATTTAATCTATTTACTTTTAAAATAATTGTTGGTACACATATAATTATTGGCATTTTGTGATTCATATTTTTTATCTTTTTTTTTTTCTTTTTCATTCTTTTTCTTTAACATTTCTCATAGTACTAGTTTGGCGTTGGTGGACTCCTTTAGCTTTTCATTATCTGTGTAGCTCTTTATCTGCCCTTCAATTCTAAATGATAGCTTTGCTGAGTAATCTTGGTTGTAGATCCTTGCTTTTTATCACTTTGACTATTTCATGCCAATCTCTTGGCCTGTAAAGTTTCGGTTGAGAAATCAGCTGACAATCTAACAGGAGCCTCCTTGTAGGTAACTAACTGTTTTTGTCTTGCTGCTTTTAAGAGTCTCTCTTTGTCTTTAACGTTTAGCATTTTAATTATGATGTGTCCTGGTAAGGGCTTCTTTGGATTCATCTTGTTTGGGACTCTATACTTCCTGGGCTTATATGTCTATTTCTTTCACCAGGAAAGGGAGGTTTTCTGTCATTATTTCTTCAAATAGGTTTTAAATTTCTTGAGCTCTCTCTTTTTCTTCTGGTACTCCTATGATGCAGAAGTTGGTACACTTGATGTTGTCCTAGAAGCCCCTTAAACTACTCTCATTGTTTGGATTCCTTTTTCTTTTTGCTGTTCTGATTAGCTGTTTTCTTCTATCTTATCTCCCAAATATGATTTGATTCTCTGCTTCATTTATCTACTATTGATTCTCTCTAATGTATTCTCCATTTTATTTACTGTATTCTTCATTTCT
>NW_011897987.1:0-1823 GCF_000151845.1 Pteropus vampyrus | reverse complement strand
AAAAGCCTATATTTTTAAAGTCTAGAAAGATAAATACCAAACTTCCACCAGTAGTTACCTCTGGAAAACATATTGTGTGGGAGTGTGGGAGTAGGGTGGGGTAAGATACACAAGGAGAGGGGTAAGAAAATGCATTTGTATTTTACTCCGGATACTGAAGCAGTGCTTGAATCTGTTATGATGAGGATGTTTCCAGATATTTCAGATATTTCTTGGGTTAAAAAATTTAATAAAATAAGATCAAAGAAAAAATGTACCAAACAGTGTTGTTCCTTGGAATAAACAGGATCATGGAAATAAACATGTGCCTGGTCCTTACTAGACAGAAAAGTGGTTACTCCTTATTGAGTCCTAATGAGATATCAGGTGTTATTAGACATATTATCTTATTGAGTGACCAGATGACCCTCTCGGGTAAGTATTATTTGTCCCATATGCAGATGAGGAAAGTCAGGGTACAGGTGAAACGACACTCCAAGTCCTCACCTATGCATTTCCCAGAGGAAAGCAAAGAATCTCACCAAGGAGACTCTGCCTTCCCTACCTGGGACTCAGAGAGAACTGTGTAGCATGTGTTCACCATTATTGTGAGCAAAATGCCAGGAAAATTAGAAATCCTGCTAATTCTACCTCACTGGAATGAGTCTGGGAGGTGATAAACCTTCCAGAGGAGGAACAGCAGGAGGTCCTGGCCTCAAAGGGGAGCCAGCAAGCTTTCTCCTTTTCAGTGGGCACTCTGAGAACATCCCAAACAGAGGTCTTGGCAGTTTTGCCTCCAAGGACTGTCCTGCATCTACTGGCCAGGGAATAATGGAGTGGGGGTCTGAGTAGGGTCCCTTCTCCCCAGAATCTGGGGCTGGCAGCCAGCAAACTCACAACTATCCTCTCCCAAAGCAAAGATGAATGTGTAGGAGCAGCTAGCGGTGTATAAACCACCCAAAGGTTATAACTCCCTCCAGCCTGGTTGTGCTGAATTCAGGGCTCTGCTTTTACAGCTAATTCCCTCTCTACTCCCTGCTTCCTCTTCTGCCTTCCCCACAGCTAGAGGCAGATGGATATCTTAACCCTGACTCCACCCCTCATCTTGAAGAGAACAAGTCCTACTGGAAGTGCTGTCCAAGTGGCCATGCCAACCTCAGCTCTGAGACCCCTGTATCCTCCGCTGGGGGGCCTGTCTGCCTCTCTTGCTCAGCATCCCTGGAAGTCCCTTGAGACTGTCTCTTTCCCTACCCCACCCCCAAGCCTCCTAGTCACTGGGTGGCAGATAGCCAAAGACCTCCCACCACTCTTCAGTCGTGTTTACAACCCAATTACGTTGGACTCCTGTGGCTACAGACAGCCAGAGATTTCTCTCATCTTGTTAGGATTCCAGGGGCGGGGGGCTTTGGATTCAAGAGTTTAAGGGATTCATCAACACTCTCAGCCTCCGAACCCCACTTGAGTCATTACTCCACCTTGTGGCCATTTCTGGAACTGCACACTAGAAAGGAAAGCTGATCCAGAGAGGCGCTTGGCCCTGCTGATAAGGAGGCCTTGGGGTGGGAGGTGCTTAAAAATAATATCATTGATGGCGATGACGATAACGACTATGATGATGAGTCAGGGAGAGTGAAATCACTTGCCTATTCCCACTTGCAGCTCACATCATCTCCTCAAAGAGGCTTTCCCCAACAACCATATTTAAAATAAAACCCACCCTAATTAACACTTATCATCACCTAACATATTATTAATTTTAAAAAATTGTTGATAGTGTAAGCCCCATGAGGGCAGGGACTTGTTTTTCTTCATTGACATTTCCTCCATGGCTAAGAGTAGGTACT
>NW_011897986.1:3300-5763 GCF_000151845.1 Pteropus vampyrus | reverse complement strand
CATTTCGGAAAAACTTGTACAGACTCAGAATCTGGTATGTGTTTTCTATTGTGCAAGAACTCGCCTGGGACAAAAAAACATGTTAGATCATCATGAAAGAAAAAATGCTCCCCTGGTTTTGACTTCCACCCAGTGTTCCCATTTCTAGAACAACAGGAGTTCTTTTTCTTTTTAACTCAAATAATAGCAGAGTGTTACAGCGAAGAAAAAACAAACAGTGATGCATTCTCCCAGCTCTTCAAATTCTTTCTCCTTACACACCGAACTTGAAACATCAAATACTTCCCTCATCCCCTGTCTGCTTTAGTGTTTCCCTCAAAACCCAATCAGCCCTTCACCAGGGACGTGTCCCCTCCCTGATCTCCATGGTTAGGTATGCACTTCCACGGTAATATGTCACAGGACCGGGGGTCTCTGCTTTCTATGACTGAGATGACGACTTTATAGCTACAAGGATGATTACTGGATTCAGAGCTGTCCCTGTGACTCACCTGTAAGTTTTATGAATACAGGCCATTCATTTGATCATTTTTGGTATTATTCTCACAATTAAATTTCCCAGCTCTAGCCTTATGTAATTGGAGATTTAAATCTTAGCTCTATTTTCTGCTTGTTCTATCCATCTTAGGAAGTTATTCTATCTCTGTACATCAGTATCCTAATTCACTTCGTAGCTATGTTACTTTATGCCATGTATTTAATTTTGTTAAGCCTCAATTTACTTTTATTAGCATTTAACCTTAGGCAGGATTTAAAACCTTCTTAGTCATTGTCATGATAAGAATAGGATGTTATTTGGAGGATAAAACAATGCATATGAAGTGCTTATCACAGTGTCTTATACTTGATAAGTACTCAGTAAAGCTTAACGTTTTCCTTGTTGTTTTTTTCTAATGCAGGTAATACCGTAACATGATTGCTATAATTAAATTTTATATAATAGCCTCTATGTAATTTATATTACCTATAGTAGGTGAACAAGACATGAAAATTAATATAGTTTGTATTATAGAAGATGCCTTTATTGTAACAAGCTGTCTTCATTGTTAGACAGAAGTTCATTCATTGAAGAGTACATCAGACAGAAAATTCTATTTCTGGTTTTGCTACTAAGTATCATTAATTAGCAATGGGGTCATAGTAATAATAACATCAATTATAACAATAAACCTGTATATTAAATGTCTACTATAGGCTAAAGACTGTCCAAAGAAACTTAAGTGGTGGGTTAGACAGCAGTTTGAGCTCATAGTTGACCTCGTAACATCATATCTTTGGAAAATATTTAATGATACCTAAGAATGTCTTCACTAATAAAATGAGATAATAATAATACTTATTACGTTAGGTAGGTATAAAATTTAAATAAGATATTTAAATTTTACCAAATTTAAACGTAAGATATTTAAATTTTTAAATAAGATATTTAAATTTTACCACATTTGGTTCTTAGTATAGTGTTTCACCCACTGTAGATGCTCAACAGGTGGCGATACTTGAGACTGGTACCAGGATCCTTATCACTGTATGATGCTTAATTCTCGAGCCCTCTGAGGTCTCCCTCCACTTGACCTATTTAACCACCTTCTCTACACTTCTCTAGTGCGGATGCTTTTCCCTAGAAGGTAATTTCTTCATTGCTCTCTTAACACTCCCTCCAATTTCCACGTACGTGCACTTGCACAAACCCCTAGAGGTGTTAGCTGCCTGTGATGCTGAATGAGGAGAGTGAGCCACAGAGGAGCAAGCTGCACTCTTTCCAGGCTCCCTCGATTCCTCTCTTCCCTCTTTCTCTTCTTCAAAACCTGGCTCAATTCTATTTTATTGTAATAAGTCTATCCGACTATGTCAACCCATTTTGATACTTAGAGAACATGTAATAATACTTAATCATCTTTGGAGTTTTAAAATAAACATATGGGTATGTCCCAGACAAGGCTGCAGGCAAATGGCATTAACTTAAATAAAGGAACTTTGCCAAAGCATTTTTTTTTTTCTTATCAAATGTGTATGAAAAGTGGTGATATATTTTTTTTTCCAGTAAGAGATCTATGAAAACTAATGATCACTGTATGTATCCTCCATCGTATCCTCCAAATATTAACTGTTCAACCGGGTCAAACAATATTAACATTTGTGCATCTTTCTGAATCTTGCAAGTTGAAATTCCTCCGAGGCGCGGCTCAGTGTTCTAACTACGTGGCTCACTGGGACACGGAGTTAGAAGAAACTCACTGTGAATGACAATGTCCGGTGGAAGTCCAACTTAACATAGAGTTTGCTGGTGGGCACAGATAAAACCCCAAAATGACACTTTTAAAGTGATTTTCCTCAGGCTGATTAAATTTTCCTACCAGTTTTTGAAGTCTGGAGATGCATACAGCAGTGAAATCTCTTTCATCAAGTACAGCACAGAATGATAAGTGGAATTCCACTGCTATGTTGAAATAGAGTATCATCTTG
>NW_011897986.1:0-1815 GCF_000151845.1 Pteropus vampyrus | reverse complement strand
GTCCTGGAAGCTGAAGGGAGAAGATGGACGATGTCCTTATGGACCACTCAGAAACGAACTAACCGTAAATGAAGTACCTTGACATCACCAACTATGCAAGATCTGTCTAACTTTGTTATGTCACCCATCTCTTCTCCCATTTTCAAAACCATGAAGGACCAAAAAGTATATAAAATGGGGAGGGGGACAGAAGGAAAGAAGGCAAGTTCAAGGAGGAAGAGTGAAACCAACACCAAAGTCAATGAACCAACAAAACACTCGTGACCACATTTATCACTCCCCTATCTTGCTCATTGCAGACTTTTGAGATTAAGGAAATAAGGCAGAAGTTCTAGTTTATATCAGACAACAAAGGTTTGTTTATATTTGACAACATTCTCCTTTGTTTTTGTTTATTTTTAAGCCTGGAAAATTTAGACTATCTAATGAGATGTGAAAGTAAATACAAATGCTATGAAATTTGTTTAATATATCTCCAGGACAGGAGCACTGAAAGAAGGTACTTTAAAAAATGCAATTGCTTTTTGTTTCATATCCCACAAATTTAGATTGTTCACTAAATTAGGTGAACAATTATTTTGACTTGACATTCTGAACCCAATAATATATTTTTCTTTCATACACTTCATTAAATCTGCCCTCAAACCACACATGCATACCATAAAAAATCCTTGATCCCGCAGTTGGCCCTCAATAAAAACAAGCTTTATTTTTCTATATTTTAATTACAGTACCTATAGTATGTGTGTGTGTATGCATTTTTTTCAATAAAAATTTGGTGATATAAATCAATTTAATTTTGAAATGAGTAACCTGGTATGTGCTCATACATAAAGATTATGTGGATTAGATTAGAATAGCTCTTCCCTAGTAGTATGCAATACTAGATCTATAGCAGATCTATGTATGTATACATCCATCATACAGAAACATGCACACATGCACACACGTGTGTATATACATGCAAATGTACATGCCTGCATATATCTACACGTGTATGTGTATGGTCTCTTTCTTGACTCTACCTTTTATTTCATTCGTCTGTTTGTCTTTAATATAAACACAGACTCTATTAATTGCTACAACTTATAATGTCTTGATATCTAAATTTTTCTCATTTTGCAGAAATTCTGTGGCTCTCTGTGGTTCTTTTAGCTTCCATATACATATTAGAATCAGTTGGCCAAGTGCAATAATAACCATGCAGTCAGTTACTTCCCTCAAGAGCCTTGGATACTTGTACTACACGATAGGTATAGAAACCAAGCAAAGGTATGATCTGGTTATTGCTACTGGTGTCCTTGCACCTAGTGCTTCTCAGTGTATAAAGCCAGGAAACATATGAAGTGTATGTAGGCACAAACACATGTGCCCCCATATCTGTATTAATATCAATCTGTATATTCATCAAAACCCGTGAATGCATACTGATATCTCTAACACCACAGAGCTCGCTCAAGCCATCCTCCAGTCTTTATTTGTAACTTCCTTTTCTGACAGTTTCTCTGACAATGAGAAACTGGATTTCATTATCTACTATATATTTACTGATTTGCCCAGTCCTAAAATGCTAATAGAACTATGTCAGAATTGCTATCCTAAAACTCTGAAAAACAAATTTACTAGAGTACAAAACTATCAGACAATTATTTTTTCTTTTAGTATATTCAATATTAGTATTGAATATTGTAATATTGAATATAGTATATTCAATATTACGTTATAATATAGTATATTCAATATTTCCTTATATCTATTCCTTTTAACACATTCCCTTATAGTATAACTATTATATTATAACATAGAATAATCAAT
>NW_011897985.1:3012-5116 GCF_000151845.1 Pteropus vampyrus | reverse complement strand
GCTAAAACCTAAGGTCATGATTTTCATTAAACCAGCATTTTCCAATCTGTATTCCTTAGAACAGATGTTCATAGGTGTTACATAAAAGAGAGAGAAAAAAGATTGTATGGTCAAGTAGCTTTTGGAAATCTTGCATTAAACATAAACAGTTTTCTTTACAGTAAGTAGGCTTTTCAGAACCTTTAACATGCCAGTGTGCAGTGTGACTCTCCAAGAGTCATTAACATGCATGATGTTTTGGGGCCCTAATGCTTTACCTTAATCAGTCTCCATGGCACCTCCCCCACACTCCTTCACTTTCTCCCTTGCCGAGAAGGGAACTTTCACAGGGCTTTCTTACAGAAGGAATGGAATGTGGAGTTTACACTTTGTTGCCTTTGGTCCTGATTTAGAAATGTCCTGGGCATAGGGAGGTAAGGTGGGATAGGAGGGTTGGGAGGGCAGCCTCTGTGCAAGGATGGCACAAAGTGAAACAAGTCCTTCCCACATTCCCACCCGAGCTTGGCAATGAGCGATATCTATTTCCCACAGCTGCTGGGCGCTGGTGGTCAAGGGGCCTCCCATTCTTTGCAAGGCTCTTTGCGTTTGGTGCTACACCTTCTAGTTGCCATGTATACTGTTGATATTTTTAAAACTACCAATGACAACGAACCATACTGACAACCTTAAATCCCTTCCAAAAGAGGTTTGAAATGCCTCCACTTAAACCTTTTTGTTTAGTGTTTGTATAAAATAAAGTTGCGAAATCAATCACAACGCAAAGTTACTTTTGCTAAAAATTTTTCCTTAGTAAGAAACTATGGAGGAAACACTCCACGGAGACGCTGGGGTGGGGCTGATGGCAGCAAGATGGACAGAAGGTGGGCAGGTGTATGGGAGTGCAGCCTCCTGTTTTGAAACCTTTCTCGTGGACTGGTTCTGGCAAGGTCATTTGTGTTGCAGTTTGCCTCGAGAGTTGTACCTTGTAGAAGTCATGTAACTTGTAGAAATCAAATCCTATTTTCGACAATTCAGTTAGAGGATTAGAATCTGTGTCATCTCCAATCACTCAGAGGAGTTGGCCTGGGTCACTCTCACTGAACTTAAGATGGAGAAAGACTCTTTGGCTGGTACAGTTTTGGAGACTGTTCAGATTTTAGCAGAATTCTCGTGCATTCTAATTATTAATCAGACTATTCCTCACCTGTAGGTTTTGGGTTTACATAGTGCATTTCCTCCTATTGGTGGAACATGACATTGAAGACCTGAAGAAGGTCAAGATTTGAGCTTAGCGTGCCGGACCATTTCTGGCCTGAGGGGCAGACTTGCAATTTAAAATCCCCCCAACATATCCCACTGTTTGAACCTTGCATCTCTTGCCTCAGGTCACAAGGGTTCTTGCCCTTGGTTATTAAACAAGCAGACTGGTGTGGTGAAAATAGGCCAGGGAGGACCATGGAGGACACTTTAAAAACAGAACCATAAAACTTTAGAAGGGAAGCGATTTGTCCATCCATGAGCAACTTTCTTTACAAAATTTCATAATCGAACAAAATAAAAGAGATTGTGAAACTGACTAATCTAAGCTCTGGTTACAGCAAGGCTAAGTTGGAAAGAATCTTATCCTTTTTATGGCCAAACTCTCTTCATTTCACAAGAGGAAGGCCTGGAGAGGTAAAATTATGTCCCCCAGGTCCCACAGCTGTTAGCTTCAGAGATGGAATAAATGGCCAAGTGTGCCGAGCCCACTTGACTGCTTCCCCTTCCTGCTTTCAAATCTGAATCAGTTGACCACTAAATTAAACACTGAATAATATTCTAGCAGGATAGAGGTTATTTTATTATACTACTTCCTAAGAAATGGAGCTTTCGCAATAGCGGTAGCTGCGTTAATAAATATTTAAAGGGTAAAAATGGAAGACATGAGTTTCCTGGGTCAGGAGAGCACTAAATAATCTGGAATTCAGATGGGGGTTTTCTGAGCATGTGTTGTGTCTGTTTTAAGCATTTACTGCAAGTGGAACAATTCACTTCAGACCTGTCATGAACTGGCCTTGAAATGTTCTCTTTTTAAGAGACCTGTGCTGTATAATTGAATATTTTCCTCATCACTAAAGTGAGAAGA
>NW_011897985.1:0-927 GCF_000151845.1 Pteropus vampyrus | reverse complement strand
CAAACAGAAAGTCAGTACACGTTAAATAATAACTCCCACTTCTTCCCTCCCCTCAACCTCTGGTCACCTCTATTCCACTTTCTGTCTCTGTGGGTTTGCCTATTCTAGGTACCTCATATAAGTAGAATCATATATTTGTCCTTTTGTGTTTGACTCGTTTCATTTAGCATAATGTCTTAAGCATAATGTCTTAATGTCTCATCCACGTTGTAGCATGTATCAGAATTTCCTTCCTTTTTCAGGCTAAATAATATTCCAGTGTGTGTGTATACATATATTTTGTTTGTTCGTCCTTCTGGTGATGGACATTTGTTTCTACCTTTTTGCTATTGTGTCCATATCTTCTAAAGGGGATAGAAGACAAGATGACTAGGAAAAGGCCTGGAGCACTGGAAGTAATCAGTTGATGTTATTTTGTTCCTTTCTCCCATAAACAAGTTTATGTATCTACTTTGGAACTTAAGGAACAGAATGTGACGAAGAGGACATGACAATTCTTTCCCGGTGCCTTTTCTGATCTTCTGTTACAATTTCTCTAATTAATAGTTTGGTTCTTTAAATTATTTAGGGGAGGAAGTTTTCCTGAGGGTATGGGTACAGAGGGGGACAGGATGAGAGTGGAAGACA
This sequence comes from Pteropus vampyrus, assembly GCF_000151845.1. NCBI lineage: Eukaryota > Metazoa > Chordata > Mammalia > Chiroptera > Pteropodidae > Pteropus > Pteropus vampyrus. The sequence continues at coordinate 300 of NW_011897985.1, read as the reverse complement.
GAAACATGTATTCAGTTGGTTATACATTGCTAGGCCTAAGAACATTTGTTAGCTAAATAATGTTCTGACTTTTTCCAAAACAGCAATAGAGCTTAATAGAGATAGTGATCTTTGAAACTTGAGAGTCCTTATTGCAAAAGCCTCAAGTGTTTAGATCTGTGTCATCAGGATTGGGAAATGAAGATTTTTATCTTGCTTCAATCCTTTTCTTCTTTCTAGGGCAGATGCTTCCCTCCCCCCATACACAGATGGCAGTAAGAGAGGGCAAAGGCTATGTTTTCCTTCTGTAACTTAGAAGAA
>NW_011897984.1:2133-4599 GCF_000151845.1 Pteropus vampyrus | reverse complement strand
AATGTATTTAATACCACAGAACTATACATTTAAAAATTGTTAAAATGGTAAATTTTATGTTATATATATTTTTCCATAGAAGAGAAGAAAAAGAAAAGAGAAAAGTTAGGTGGGAGGATTGTGAAGAAAAGGTGAAGTAGGGGAACTGACTAAAACATTTCAAGCATCACTTTTTTTTCAAGTTTTGCTTTTGTTTTTTCAGGGTTTACAAGGACCTCCTGGAAGTATAGGAGATAGGGGACTTGCAGGAGAACCAGTAAGTTTATCTTTATACTTTTCTAATTGTGTTTTTCTCATAGTATACATTTATCTTTGTTATTATTGCCTTCTTGTGCTTTGGCAGGTGTGTTTCTGAAAGCAGCATTTATCATGGACACCTAATTATATAGAATGAATTTTTTTTAAATCAAACTTTTTATTTTGTGGTAATTATAGTATAACGTGCAGTTATAAGAAATAATATAGAGACATCCTACGTACCCATTAGCTAGTTTCCTATAACATATTACAAAACTATAGTACAATACATATCACAACTAGGATATTAATATTGACAATATCGACATTGACACTGTTAAGATATAGAACATAGAATGAATATTTTGCTGTGAATATAGTCTTGAATGCCTTCCTGGTTTCATGTAGTAAAATTTAGTCATGTTTTTCTGGAACTGTTAACACTTCATATATTTCTATTTTCAACAAAAATAACTCTGTTTTATTGAATTTCTGAATGACTTGCTGATAGTGTTATAATTTTTATACCAACACACACACACACACACACATACACACATGCACACGCACACGCACACACACGCACACACACACACACACAAACATTTATTCGGCCAACTCTATATAAAAGACCATGTAAAGAAGCCAAAGTCTATATCTGATTGACTGGAATATACAGACATGAAAGAAATGTTGTTACATCAATAATACAAAAATGTATATTGCACTTTTATAAATGTGATTCAATTATAGAGTTTCCATGGAAAATGAATTGCGAAAAGGAAAGACCTTGTCACACCTACTTTCTCAAAATTTATTCTTTATTTACTGTGAAGTCATTCTTCTGGGGTGGTATCAGATGTAATATGTTGTAACGTGCTTCTGAGAATTGCAATACAATACAGTCTTTCAAACTACTGGCCTCATCTTATCCATCAGTCGACACAGAGGTTTTCAGGTGGCCTTTGCATAACTCATTTAGCTAGTAGCAAGTGGAAAATTCTAAAAGTCAAAGAATTATTCTTACCAAACTGTATTCATTTCCTCCTTTCCATGTTTAACCTATGATATAAGCTCTCTAAACAATAAAGAATTGATCATATATATAATTCTTTGCATTTAAAGAATCTTAGATAATCTGTTGACTTTATCAAACTAAATCCTTCTCGGTTTTCTCTGTATTTTGTGTATGATTCCTAAGTTTCTGGTTTGAAGAATTAATGAGATAATTATATCATTTACTGAAACTGAGAATACTAACAGAAAGCAAGGTTTGAAAATGGAAGATTATAAAATCAGTTTAGCTATGTTAAATTAGAAGTGCCTTCGAGAAATAAGAAGTTAGCAATTAAATATGGAACTCAGAGCAGAGAAATGTACTGAAATTAAAAATATTGAAGTCACTGGCCTAGGTAGAGAGTAAAAGAGTGAGAAAAGAAAAGGATCTAAAGCTGAACTTTGAAGAAATCAACATTTAATAAATATTGGTAGAAGAGGAATGAACTCCAGAGGAGACTGAAGGAGGTGAGAGGAAAATTAAATATATAACTTAGTTTAGCCCTATCTTAAAATCTTCATGACAATCTTAGATTTCTTTAGAAGTGTGTAGGCAAAACTGTGTATCTAGAGCAAACTATAGCCCTCAGGCCCGTCACTACTTTTGTAAATAAAGTTCTGTTGAAACACAACTACAACCATTCATTTATGTATATGTGGCAGTTTTCTTGTTACAACAGCAGTGTTTACATATGTGACATAAATTCCACATGATCCACAAGCCTGAAATATTTATTATCTGGCCCTTTAGGAAAATATTTGCTGACCTCTAATCTTGATTTTCATCACATTTGCAAAAAAAAAAAAGTCTAAATAATGCAAAACTGATGCATGTAGTGCTCCTCAGTTTCCAGGAATACCGAATAAATCTATAATTATCATACCCATTAAATAACTTTTGAAAGCCCTTAGCACAATTTTTCACATTTATTAGGCATTTGATAAATGTTTATTGAATGAATGAGTAAATTAGAGAATGACAGAATGAATGGTACTGTCCTTTTTTCTTGCCTTTTCTTTTGATTCCAAGCATAACTTAATATTATTCACAAGAGAAACATAGATGTAGCAACTAAAGATATAATTTTTATACAAAAGTAAAGTAATACATTCATAAATGTATTATGTATTACATTACAATCTTATAAATTCCATATTTAGATGCATATATTA
>NW_011897984.1:0-448 GCF_000151845.1 Pteropus vampyrus | reverse complement strand
ATGTTTCCAAAACAAATGGTTAACAAGTAGCAGAACCTGGCTTTGAATCCACATTTGACTCAAGAGGTAATGCTGATAACCTATACTAATCTGTACCCTCTGAGCCTAAAGAAAGCTGAGAGAAGTCATGCCTCATAACTTGAAGTTTTTTTTAACAGAGTAGAAGACAAGAATTCTGTTGTGATAAGGATTAGAGGTTGAGAAAGTCAGTTGAGGAAAATGTTTTAATCTGTAATAATTTTTAAAAAGCTTATCACCCATGAATCAGAACTGTTAAAGAATCTCTGAAATATAGAAAGCAAACAGAAAACTTTTGGTCAAGGTAGTAAAGTGAACTAATACTTTAAACACCCCTCTATTCCAAAATCATGGGAATTATAGACTACATAATGTATGTGTTTGTTTATAATTGTACATCTACATAAATATATGTATATATAGCATTTAT
>NW_011897983.1:3056-3779 GCF_000151845.1 Pteropus vampyrus | reverse complement strand
ACCCCACCTTCACCACAAAATACCAGAGATAGGGGTTCTCAGTGGGATGGGAGGAGGCAGTGATAGGCAAAGTCTCCTGGAGAGACTTTTCACTGGGGTTAGGCCTTACCCAGGGAATCCAGAATGAGCTCATCTCGAGATCCTTAACTTAATCATACCTGCCAAGACACTTCCCAATCAAGGTCACATTCACCCTTTCCCGGGGTTAGGAGGGGGAACACATCTTTTTTAGAGGGGTGAGGGGATCAGAAATTTCTGTTTTGAGATGTCTGTTAGAAAACCTAGCGACGACGTGAAGTAGGCAGCTGGATACACAGAGTTTGGCGTTTATTGGAGAGTCTAGGCCAGAGATGTAAACTTGGAATCGATCATTAGTTTATAGAAGGAGCTTAAAGTCATGATGTTAGGTAGTTAGGCATGAGCGACAAGAGCCAAGGCCCAGCTCTGTAACCATAGAAACCTCCTTTGAAGACCTTCCTTAAGGACCTCCCAGAAATACCTCCCTTTTAGGGTTATAACTTACCCCAAATCCTAGATAGAGCACAGACGCCATAAAAGCTGCTGGCCAAACCAGCTACAAATGCATGCACAGAAAGTACTGCCCATAACTTCAGCCTCATTATACCATCATTATAATATCATGACTATGCCTGGAAGTTCATGAATCTAATTATAATAGACTGAATTCTGGGTAAGCACCTGCATAGTAGGCAAAGGGTTATA
>NW_011897983.1:0-673 GCF_000151845.1 Pteropus vampyrus | reverse complement strand
GGAGGAGGGCGCATCCCCAGGCTCGGGCGCTGGCCGCGGTGGGCGACGTGGCCTCGCTCCAGCACCGGCCCCCTTAGGCCTCTCTCTCCCTGCTCGGCACAGAGGGCCCTGCGCTCAGCAGCCCGGCCCTCCGCTGCACTGGGCTGCACGTGACCTCCTCGGCCGTCCAGAGGCCTGGAAATGTCGCCGCGGTCGCCCGGTGAGCAGCAGCGCAGAGCGGCCTGGGGGCGCCCCGGCGGGCGGGCGGAGCAGGGCCTCGGGGCGGCACAGCCAGTGGGGCCCCTGCAAGGAGCCCGTCCCCCGCCCGCGCCCTCGGCTCTTCCTTCTCCAAGGAGCTCGGCGCGGTGGCCCCCAGGAGTTTATTTCGTCTCCTGGAAAAAGACTTGGTGCCCTGCCAGTGTAGGGTCCAGAAAGGTGTCGCTACAGCATATGACACACGTCAATCAAATTAGAGAATCGTCCTTGCTGCTCAGATTACGTGTTCTCTTCCAGAGCGCTCTTTGGGAAGCTCCCTGCAAAACTCTGGGATTGTTCCCAAAGCCACCTGATTCACCACTGTCCGGCTGTATGTCGGATCCTGAAATCTCTCACAAGACGACCACTCTAGCCGTTTCTTTTACTTTCACTGTTGCTGTCCCAGCTGAATTCCAAGCGGCGACATATCACAACTGTA
>NW_011897982.1:7662-8232 GCF_000151845.1 Pteropus vampyrus | reverse complement strand
CACCGCAAACTGGGCGTGCAGAACGCACCCCCGCGGCCGTCCTGCTGGAGCGCCTACCCTCGGCACCCTTCGTTCCTGCTCACGGGGTGCTCCCCACCCCTCAGGCGTCTCTCTCGGGGTCCAGGGCCCAGAGGGAGGCCCAGGAACTGGTGGCACAGCAGGGTGTCTGCTACAGCGCGCTGCGTTGGGGACCTCTCTGCAAACCCTCTGGAGATGGGGTATGTGGAGGACAGGGACATTTCAGAAATCCTTCGTGGCTGGTGTGACCTGGGTGTCATCTGGAAGAGCACCCCAGGCAGGGACTCTGCACGCGAAGACCCAGGACATGTGGACGCAGGAGCAAGCAGCGAGGGTGTCTCCTTCACACGTCCCTACACTGCCACCAAGAACCCGACCCTTCCACAAATGTCTCCTCGGAGCGGCAGAGAGTAAGTGCCGTCAGTGCGTGGTCCTCGGTCTCTGCTGCAACGACTCGGCCGCACCTTCGTGGCTCAGAGCCGCTTCACGAGTCAACAGATGGCAGTGGCCGTGCGCCAATAAAACTTTATTTACAGAAGCAGGCAGAGGGCC
>NW_011897982.1:0-5527 GCF_000151845.1 Pteropus vampyrus | reverse complement strand
GGGGCCTGGGCTGGGGTCCAGCGTGTGCCCTGGAGGCCCGGTGTCCCACAGAACCCGTCCTCCCCTAGCCAAGGCAGCTGCCACTGTGGAAGGAACGGACTGGGGTGATCGAGAAGTGAGAACGCAGATGGGGGTCAGAGAGAAGGAGCGAGGTAACCCCAGCAGACTGGGGCGCCTCAGAAGCAGCCTCCTGATCGTCGTCATTAAGGGGTGTCGTCAGAAAACCGCCACCTGGGCCCACCCTGAGGACATCCACTCGGGGGCGGAGGCCGGCCAGGCAGCGATGGCCCCTTGGGGACCAGCACCCATGGTATCTGTACTGGCAGGGTGCCCCCGAGGCCTGCAGCAGCTCCGTCAGCCCTGGTGGCCTCAGGGTCCGGCAGCCAGGCGAAATTAAAGCCCCATCCCCTTGGCCCACAGGCACCAGGCGGTGCTGCACGCAGGCCAGCGCCCGCCCCCGCCTGTCACTGCGAGACAGGGCCACATGCCAGTGGCTCGGTGTCCAGGCACGGGACCCCCAGGTGGAGTCACCGGGGGTCGTGCAAGTCCTGCGGACGAGCCACACGCGTCCATGTGAGCCGGATTCAATTCCCGCAGAAAACTCAGGCAAGCTGTGATCGAATGAAAACAGGAAAAAGAAAGTCTTTTAAAAGGCGCTAATCTCTGCATTTATAAAATTAACGAAGCACCGACCCCACGGCGGTTCATCGGGGAAACACTGCCAGGCCCTCGGCGGCCACTGCGTTTTGAGGCTGAAGACGGAGGTCCGTGAACTCTGGCTCGGTCACAGCAGTGGCCCGTGACTGCTGTAGCAAGTGACCACACGCCTGGCGGCCTAACACCTCACGGGTCGGATCCGGGGCTGGCAGAGGTCAGACGTCCCACACGGGGGTGTCCAGGCGCCAGCAGAGCTGAGGTCCTTTCTGAGCATCCGTTTTCTTGTCGTGATGATGTGATTTGTATAAGAAACATATATTTGGTCCTTGTCCCCCCCGACACAGAGCCCCTAAGACCCTTGTAGCTTCCCAGGTGACAAGGCAGTGAAGGTGAAATGCGTGTCGTCTGTCGCTCACGTGACAGCCCCTCAACCACGCCAGAGCCCAGGCTGACGGGGTGGCTTTTAGAAGTTCCTGGGGATGAGGACTGGTCACCGGGAGAAGCAACGATGACATCAGAGGCCGGAACTGTCGGTCCCGCTCCCTGACCTCTTTGGGGGAGGGGCAGGGAGGCGAATCCATCCCAAAGGCCACCGACGCATCGGAGCCCCGTGAACACCCTGGGTACCGGCTTTGGAGAGCTTCCGGGTCACCGCCCAGGTGGGGGTGCTGGGAGGGTGGAAACCCCGCCCCCTTCCGCACGCCTGGCCCTGTGCGTGTTGTCCGCCTGAGCCTGCTCATTGCAATAAACCGGTGATCTTGTAAGCACGCTGTCACCCCGAGTTCTGCGAGCCGCTCTGGCAAGTTAGTGACCCCCGGGGGACGGCGGGAACCTTCAGTTCGTAGCGGGTCGGTCAGACACTGGGGCGGTGACCTCAGGGCGCTGCTGGCACAGCCGCTGACCGGGGTCGGAGCGCCCGGAGCAGGCGGGGAGAGCAGAGTGGCCTCCGCCGCGATGCGGGACAAGCTCCCTGTCCGTGTCGCTTGCCTCTCGAGCTGGCAGAGGCCGCCCGCACCCCACGGCCGGGGCCCCGCACCGCGCGGCCCTCTCTCCTGCCGCCTTCGTCATCGTGTTTCCTCCTGAGGCTCCGAGCCTCCTGTCCCCCCGTCACGGAGCCCTTGTGGTCCCAGTCAGGACCCCTGAGCGAAACCAGGGTCACCCCTCACCCCGGCCACCGTGCCAAGCCCCTTCTGCTAGGCAGGGTGACGCGTTGGCAGGTTTCTTGGATGGGGACACGGACATCTTGGGGGGAGGGGGCTGTGATTCAGCCTGCCACACAGGAGCAGCCTATTTGCGGCAGGACGGGTGGGGGGCTGTGTGTGTTCGGTACTCAGGAGGCCTGAAGGAGCCCACTGACCCTCGGTCATCTCTCTGGAACAGCCAAGTGCCAGAGTCACCCAGGTCCACGAGCACCACGTGGCACTCAGGGCGGCCGCTGGCCTGCGGGGCGGGGCGGGCTGGCGTGAGACCGTCCACCGCTCTTCCGGTTGTGTGGTTGGCTGTTTCCCCAAAACGTCGGGTTTTTGCGCCATGCCGCGGGAGGGCTGTGGCGCGAGGGCGTGGGTGTGTCAGCGTGTCTGGGCTGCGGGGAGTCACGCTGCCCTCGCCATCGTCACCACGACTGGCTGCCCTGTCCTCACCCACTGCCGCAGGGACCCTGTGAACGCGACACCTCTGTGGCACCACGTGAGCTTCGCCCACTTTCTCTAGCACCCGTCACCCCACAGAGCGCTCTGTCCCCAACCTGCCCCCCAGTGCACCCTGCCTCCCACCCTTGGGGGCAGTCAGGGGAGCGAGGAGACGCCTGGGCCCGGAGTGGCACCTGCCTCCAGCCGTGCAGCCCGGCAGAGGCTCCTAGTGAGATCAGGGCAATGCGGCCATGTCGGTGGACAGGCGGCCACACACAGGCCCCGTCCCGGACACAGTGACGCCCGCACCGGCCTTCCCAGGTCGTGGCTCCTCGCAGCGGGGTGGCCCGAGCAGGCCCGCGACGCCCACAACCTTCGCTGCTCCAGGGGCCCCTGGAAGGGGTGACCCCGCTGCCCTCCATTACCATCAGTCACCCGGAGCCTGCCCGGGAAGGGGGGACCGTGGAATCCCGTGCAGGAAAGCACCTGCCACCACATGGGACAGCCTCGGGAGCCCTGGGCCCTGGAGCGGGGTGGCCACCTGACCAGTGCGGTGTGTGACGTGTGGCCAGGGAAGGGCACCAGCATGGCAGCCACCGGCCCAGACCCCCGGCCCCCGCGGGAACCCCAGTCCCACCAAGACCTGCTCCCCGCCAGCATGGCCCGGAGGGGGCGGGGGGGTCCCCGGGGAAGGCGAACGGGAGGAGCAGACCTGCCACCAGGGTGACGAGCCAGATTTATGGAAAAGGAGACACAGCGTGACTCCGCGGAGCGGCTGTTGGCAGATTCAGGCCGTTCGCGGTCGAATACCGAACGGACGGACAGCAGAGGCCGCTGGGCTCGTGGCTCTGATTCCCGGGCGCCTGTCGAGGGCGCGGAGGTTCCCGGATGACGAGGACGAGGACGAGCACGTGCAGAAGGGGCCCAGGGAAGCCGCGGACACGGTGATGTCTGCGTCTCAAACGCCTCCCGAGGCCCCCGCCGCCTGGCACGCGGTCGGAACGCTGCCCCCTGCTCCAGGGAGAACCGGCCACGTCTTAGAAATTTAACAGAGGCCTTAGATCGGGTTCGTGTGATTAGACCGAGGCCGTGAGTGAGCTGGGCGATGGGTGGATGGCCCCCTTCAGCGGCGCCCGCGAGGGGAGGCGGCTCCCAGGCAGCCGGATCTCTGCGCTTCCAGGGCTGCATCCCGGGTGCCAAAGACGCCCCACGGCCCGGGCTGCGCTGTGCTTCGCTCTCCGAAGCCGGTCCTCCGGGGAGGGTAAGCGGGGTGTGGGGGAGACCCGGATGTTCCCGTGACCTCGCGTTCCAGGGCCTGCGCTATCCAGCCCGCCCGCAAGGAAGTCACACCCTCCCCGAGCAGCCTGCAGAAACGGGTCGTTTGCATGAAAAATTCTCTGTCAGCAACTAACAGACACTTAGCGAGAGAGATTCAGCAAGATGGGGCATCATCGTTCCGATGGCAATTTACTCGGGGAAATGAAACGGAGAAAGACCTCGAGGCTGGGATTTCAATAAAAAAACGGGACGATGGCATCTGGACGCACTCAGAGGGAACGCACGCAGGTGGCACGGGGAGGCAGGGCACAGAGGGTGAGCGGGGAGAGGGCTGTGGGGAGGGGGAGGGGTGGGGGAGGGGGGCAGGCAGACTGCGCGCAGCCGCCAGGGGCCCCGCTCCAAAGGGGCCCACCTCCCCCAGGAGCAGGGACCCCCAGAAGCCAGCAGAGCGTCGAGGAAGCCTCTGGGGGTTCAGGAGTCCTACTGCCTGCGGCTCGTGGGTAGGAAGTCTGCTGGGTGCGTTTTGGGGTTCCCAGAGCAGGTGTGAGCATCTCTGAGCAAGACACATCTGGAAGAGACACGTTGTCACGCGGAGTTTACAGCTGAGGCAGACCAGCCGCCCGGCCTGGCCAGCTCCTGGAGCCGGGCTCTGCCTGCAGGTTCCCCTGGCACCCCCCGCCCCATTTCCCTGCCTCCCCCCCGCTGTGGGCCACGGCCTGGCTGAGCAGGAAGGGCAGCCTGAGGCGCAGAAAGCCTTGGGCATGAGCAACCGTTAGAAGCGGTCTGCTGAGGGCTGCAAACGGGGCGCACAGTCTGTCGGAGGCCGGCCGGAGGCTCATCTCGGGGTAGAGCTGCTCTCTGGCCCCATGGGGTCGGCGCCCGGCTCACACGCACGGGCGGAGCCCCGTCGACTTTCAGAGGCCTTTGCGCCAAAAGCGAACCCCAGCCCTGGGCTGCCCACTCCGAGGCCTGATGGCCTTTAGGAAGGTCAAGCGAGGATGGTTCGTGACTGACCGCCCATTTGTGGAGTGTGGGGACAGTGCTCCCGAGACGGCCAGACACACTGGAAGAAAACTCACGTCGGGAGGTTTACGAGCTGGCGCACCCCGTGCCCCCGACACGTGCCCAGGCGGCCCCTCCCAGCTCGTGCACACGCTCCTCGTCCCCTGCCCCTGCTCTCACCTGGCCTCCGGTGACAGTGTCCCCTCTCCGGTGCTCTGTGAATCATGCACCTGACATTTTTTGGTAGAAGGCTCAGGTCTACGCGTGGGTCACAAACTCACGCCCGACAGAAGAGGTGGTCAGAGGGACGCGGGATCTGAGAAGATACGGCCCAACCCCACCCAAAGCGGGGGACAGGAGTCTCCACCCCAATGGTCACGGGATGTGGCCGTTTGCAGGAACGTTTTGCTGCTCATTGGGAAAAGGGTGAAGAGTGTGAACTTGAGCAGAGGGCTTCTTCCTGGGGAGCGGGCGGGTCAGGGCTGGCCCTGGGAGGCACCCCGCCCCCCAGCTTCTGAGCACGCTCGGTTCTGGGGTGAAGTACGGCCCCGTGACTCATGAATCTGCTCAGAGTAAACGGGGTGGTTGTGCCTCTGTCACATATTAATAGCTTAATGAGTCGGTGCCGTTTGTTGATGTAAATGGTAACGGATCTCTACGGGGGCCGGATATAACACCGCCATCTGGTCATTCAGGGACCGTCGTTAGCGCACGCGAAAAGCATGTTACTGGCGGACGGAGTCCAGGGCCCCGGCGGCCGACGACCACCTCGGGATTCCTCCCTGGCCCCGGGAAGAGTCCGCTGACGTCCCCATGCACAGCAGGCCACTCCCGGGGCCTGACACACCACACACGACACACCTTACTTCCTCTCCCGGCCCAGGTACCCTCTGCCCGCTGTCCGGCCCTCCCGGCCGCGCCCACCCCGCTGCAGGTACCCCAAACCGTGTATGTCGCAGTCC
>NW_011897981.1:4232-6297 GCF_000151845.1 Pteropus vampyrus | reverse complement strand
GTGTCTATGATGGTAATAGTCAGATACAAAAACAAAGACAATGATATTCGAATAAAAATATATTCGCTTTGTAATTGCTGCAGAGTGATGTTTTATTCCCTTGTCAGTGATTGGTTGTTAAACTCTTGGGGATATTAAACTTTGGTAAAAAGCAATTTACTGGAGGACTTTTTACTATCTGCTTCTTAGAAAAAGTAGAGCTCAGGGAGAATGTGAGGGTGCACACTGACCTTGGCATAGATACAGCTTTCATTGAGTCTCTGTAGTGAGCAGTTCTTGTCACAGAGAGGGCACATGAAGACTTCAGTAGCCTTGCAAATTTCTTGGCTTGAGAAATCAAAGAAGAAAAAGAAAATATGAACCTCTGTGTTTAGGAAGGTGCCTGGGCCCTATGGACAATCCTGTGGGAAGCAGAAAGACAGTGAAGAAAAGAAGAAATAGAAATAGTGGGGAGTGGTAGACAGGTAGGGAAGAACTAAAGATTATGGCTCCAACTTGAAATTTTAAGATATTTGTGATATAGTGGTTTCTGTTCGCTTCTTATTTTTGGAAATCTCTATCCAGATATTATGATGATCATAGGCCATATTTTACACTCGGGAGACACTTAATGAGGCTTTGTTGCAAAGACACTTTTAAACATGATTTCATGGCACACTGGATCATCTTGTGAAGAATATCCAAAGGAGTTTTAACCAAGATCACAGTCTTGGAAATAGCTGAGCTGGAATCAAATCTGACTATTCTGATTTCTTAAGTCTATTGACCTTTCCCCTGGATCTTGCTGCCTTAGAATCACCAAACTGAACAGCATCCATAATTCACAAAACTTCATAAGTCAATCGATACATCATATTCACTGGAAATTTGAGGGAGTTGATTTTTTTTGTGTGTGTGGTTGCCTTGACTGACACACACTATCATAATAACATGACATAGTTTTTATTTACTGAAATATATCCTCTTAGAATATAACTTTATAATATTTGTCTCTTCAATTTTATGCCACTACATTTTAAAATCTCAGCATATACCGTAGATGACTGTGACAGGAGCAGGGCATCAGAAATTTCTCAAATTTCTGAGTTCACAGCATCATATTTTAAAAAGGTTTGTGCCTTTACTTGTCATACATGGTTCTTCCTGCTTAGTATCCCCTAAATAGATTATCATTAAGTACATCTGCTCTGAAACTGTTAAAAATAATTTCAAGATTTTTGAAAATATGTCTGGAAATGTAACTGTTAATAAAAATTTAATTGACAGTGTTTCCGGTAGGATTTACTGGTTTCAAAAATATATACACTTAAATGAAGCAAAACGGAATGCATGTGTATTTCAAGTGCTGGATGTATATAATCTCAAGCCAAAGTTGGAATAAATATTAAGAACACTGTATAGTAATACAGTTCTTTACACTGAGCAAAGATGGGTTCATGTCAATTGAATTTAGTTTTCACTGAAATCTCCTGCAATGGTATTTATCTCCACAACTGAGAAGAAACTGATGTTTCAGTGATTTTCTCAAGGTCATACAGTTAACAAAAGGCACCTCAGGGAACTGAGTTTAGGTTTTTCTGATTTTGGGTCCAGTTCTCCATCAACTATAACATATCTAAAAGAAGAGTAAGTTTGTTTTATATTAAAAGAACTTACCTATCAAAAACTAAATTATTAATAATGATAATGATATGACAAGTCTTACATATACTATAGTTCTCCCATGTTTATACCCATCATATTTCTTGTAATCAGGATGTCTATATGAAATGAGAGGAAGCATATAAACCATATATTTTTAAAAGACCCAAAGATAGAGAATACATTTTTTCTTAATAATACTACTAATTTGTAAGAACAAGAAAGAATTAACACACTTCTTAAAGGAAGTTTTGATTAAAATAGTCTTGCTATCATAATTCATTGTGTTTCAAGAATGAGACAATGTGTCCTGCATTGAAATCTCATACTAAAAAGGCATTAAAATTGGTTGATACTATATCACCTTCCTCACTTTCCAAATGGTCAAACAAAAGCACCAAATCTAGAATTCCAGCCGTCAGAT
>NW_011897981.1:0-2339 GCF_000151845.1 Pteropus vampyrus | reverse complement strand
AAAAATATATACACTCAAATGAAGCAAAACGGAATGCATGTGTATTTCAAGTGCTGGATGTATATAATCTCAAGCCAAAGTTGGAATAAATATTAAGAACACTGTATAGTAATACAGTTCTTTACACTGAGCAAAGATGGGTTCATGTCAATTGAATTTAGTTTTCACTGAAATCTCCTGCAATGGTATTTATCTCCACAACTGAGAAGAAACTGATGTTTCAGTGATTTTCTCAAGGTCATACAGTTAACAAAAGGCACCTCAGGGAACTGAGTTTAGGTTTTTCTGATTTTGGGTCCAGTTCTCCATCAACTATAACATATCTAAAAGAAGAGTAAGTTTGTTTTATATTAAAAGAACTTACCTATCAAAAACTAAATTATTAATAATGATAATGATATGACAAGTTTTACATATACTATAGTTCTCCCATGTTTATACCCATCATATTTCTTGTAATCAGGATGTCTATATGAAATGAGAGGAAGCATATAAACCATATATTTTTAAAAGACCCAAAGATAGAGAATACATTTTTTCTTAATAATACTACTAATTTGTAAGAACAAGAAAGAATTAACACACCTCTTAAAGGAAGTTTTGATTAAAATAGTCTTGCTATCATAATTCATTGTGTTTCAAGAATGAGACAATGTGTCCTGCATTGAAATCTCATACTAAAAAGGCATTAAAATTGGTTGATACTATATCACCTTCCTCACTTTCCAACTGGTCAAACAAAAGCACCAAATCTAGAATTCCAGCCGTCAGATTGAATCCTATTTTTAATTCTAGAATCATTAAACTTATTTTCTATAAGTTTCTCAAAGTTTAACTTGATACGTAATATAAAATATATTACTCGATTTTGACAAAGTATTTTTTTCAGCCTAAAATAAGGGATTTGAGACTAACACAAATGTCTTTGACTTCACTTAACCACTAGAGGGAGGAAGAGTGCCCAGCTTGTCAATTTCTTTTGCGGAGGCTGATAATATAAACCACCACTTGAACTGTGGCTTTCTTTTGTTTTATATCTACTGTTAGATATACAGATCAAGGGCTGATTCAAAGGAAAAAAACAATTATCATCATTTAAGATAATGGAAGGCGGGTCCAATTTGTCCATTTTGGCATGGATGTCTGGTCCCTCTCCAGGGTCTTGACGCTTCCTGTGACAAAGCACATAACATGATGTTTGGTGATGTCCATTTCGGGGACTCGTGAAAATGTTTAAGTAGGTTTAAGAGAAGGCAGTGTGAAAGCATGATTAAAGCATGGATTTTAGAATTAGATATAATTATCGGGGAAAAGCAAATCAAATCATGAGGTAGCTCATATCTGTTAAGATTGCTATTATCAAATAAAACAAAATAAAAGATGACAAGTGTTTGCAAAGATATGTAGAACTTGGAACACTTGTACGTCGTTGGTGGTACTGTAAAATGGTGCACCTGCTATGGACAACATTGTGGAGGTTCCTCAAAAAATTAAAAATAGAATTACTATGTAATCCAATAATCCCATTTCTGGATAGATCTGTCTCTGTCTCTCTCTCTCCCTCTCTCTCCCTTTGTCTCTCATCTCTATCTCTAATCTACATCTACATCTATATCTATATCTATCTATATCTATATCATCTGTATCTATATCTATATCTATATTTGGAGAACAGAGATCTCTCCAAGATCCTGATATATAATAGAACTGAAATCAGGATCTTGGAGAGAAATTTGTTCTCTGATATTCATTGAAACATTATTCACAACAGCCAGGATATGGAAATAACCTGAATAGTTATTGATAGGTGAATGGATAAAGAAAATGTGATATAAATGTACAGTAAAATACTATTCAGCCTTAAAAAAAGAAGGAAATCCTGTCATATGTAGCAACATAGATGAACCTGGAGGATATTATGCTGAATGAAATAAACCAGTAATAGAGGGACACTATTTTTCATGATTCCATATATATTAGGCATCTAAAACAATCAAAACAGTCAAATGCATTGAAACAGAATAGAATGTTGGTTGCCAGAGAGTAGGGGAGGGGAAAATGGGGAGTTGCTGTCCGACAGGTATAAAGTTTTAGTTATGCAAGATATATCCTAGAAATTTGCTGTACGATGTTGTGCCTATTGTTAACAATACCGAACTGTGCACTTAAAAAATTTTTGAAGAGGACAGATCTCATGTTAAGTGTTTGTACCACAACACACACACACACACACACACACACACACACACACACACACACATATCAGATAGAGGTTTGAAACTTAGTTTACCTTTAATCAGAGATATTACCCTGACCAAGTCACTTACCTCTCCGAGGAT
>NW_011897980.1:2337-2946 GCF_000151845.1 Pteropus vampyrus | reverse complement strand
AATGTCCCTGAGAAATTTTTCACGTCCCCAAATGAGCTAATTAGGTTGAAAGCACGATTTACTTAAATGTTTGTATGTCGGTATTGCTGCTTTTTTAAAATTCAAAATGATTTCTAAGGGGTCAGTTAATCATGTGGCATAAGCCACAACAAACCAGCACTCGAAAGAAAATTGGCTGTTTCTATATCAAAAAGCTGAATTGGTGGTAAGAATTTGGTCATTTGGAACCGTAGTTCCCCCCCATAAACATGGAGGTTCTAGGGCTGATCTAGGGAACACAGGAGATCTAGCTATCATCTATCATCTATCATCTATCATCTATTTATCTATCTATCTATCTATCTATTATCTATCTATCTATCTATCTATCTATCTATCTATCTATGTATCTATGTATCTTTCTATCATCTATGTTATCTATCTGCCTATCCATCCATCCATCCATCCATCCATATCTATCTATCTATCTATCTATCTCATCCACCTATCTATCCACCTATCTATCCACCTATCTATCCATCTTTCTTTCTTTCTTTCTTTCTTTCTTTCTTTCTTTCTTTCTTTCTTTCTTTCTTTCTTTCTTTCTTTCTTTCTTTCTTTCTTTCTTTC
>NW_011897980.1:0-2182 GCF_000151845.1 Pteropus vampyrus | reverse complement strand
TCTATCCATCCATCCATCATCTATCTATCTAATCCCAACATACTTACAGATTAGAAAACACAGACTCATCCTCGAGGACTTATGCTCTAAGTGGGCGGTGACCGGCCGCTCGTCCTGTGAAGCCACATCGCTTGTCCTGACGGGGTTCCCGGCAAAGCCACCACAGGGCTTCTCTCTTTAACGACCTGGCTCTGCTTTAGAGTCAGGCGAGACAGCTTTCTTAGCCCCCCGGGCTGATTATAAGCACAGAGAAGAATTCTTTTACTCACTTCTTAATTTTCGGGACGATAATTCATATCTTCAAAAACGTTTACGTTAACCATTGAGACATGTCGTGTCCAGCCGCCGTGCGTGTCCACGGAAGCTGGTGTCTTTGACATCCGCAGGGAGGTCAAGGGGCGTCCTGAGCTGGTCTCATCTGTGTGAGAGGTCGTTTGTTGAGCCAAAGAACCGGAAATGACTCACCGACAGATTCCCTTCAGAAACATGTACTGTCCAGGAAATCAGCGGCGAACGTGGAGAATTAAATGGACCCCATTCACAATGAGAAAGCTGAGTTCACTGTCCCAATGAGTTTCCTCCCTGGAGAGTGAAATCGGACGATCTCGCCCGTCTGCTCTGTCCCCCTCGCTTTGTCTCTGCTGCCTTAGAGACGCCGCGTGTCCCTGTTCCCTTAAACTGAGGTTCTCCAGCTTACTCTTCACTTCCTTGGAAACCTTTTCATACTTTAAATACATAAAATACTTTAAATACTTTTAATACATAAAAAGTATATGTTCACCTGCTGACCAGAGAGGAATTTTTACTTTTTTTTTTTTTGTCAATCAGATTAGAAAGCAGTAAGGAGAGAGAGGGAAAAGTCCTCATTTCGCTGTTCATGTTTCTCAGATGACAACCCCGGCGCCCGTTACACGGTGCTGTTCAGCTGCAGATGACATTGAACATGTACACAGCAGTTGACTCGCCGGCCAGGCACCCCGAATCTCCCCGCTGCGTCTGATTGGCTGAGGTCAGTCTCTCAGAGGCTTCGAGGGGCTGCGGCTCAGAGCTGGCGGGCAGGGTGCTTGGCGCTAACTTCTTTGGAAGTAGGCACCCGAGCGCTTCTGATTAAATATGGAAAAGCTGGCTGGAAGCCTTGGCATAAATTTTGAAAGGAGACCTCCGAGAATTTCTCAGCTCTCTAGCGCTTTAATATCTCTGGCAGTTTGAAATTAATACAAAACTCGAAATGAAAAAAAAAAAAATGAGAAAAAGCGAGACGCCACGGGGCCTGGAGGGGAGCACCGCAGCCCCAGCAGGGAGCGAGGGCCAGTCGGCTCTGCTGGCCCGTGGTCCCGTGGTCCCGTGGGCCCGTGGTCCCGTGGTCCCGTGGGCCTGTGGTCCCGTGGGCCCGTGGTCCCGTGCGTGCCTGGATCGGGGGCCACGCGCCTGAGTTTGGGGCACGTGATTGCTCTAACCCTTGAAATTTCTTCTGATCACGCCAGCCAGCGGGCTCTCTGTTCCCTCGAGTGTCTCTGAAACATGGGACCTGTGCTCAGCCCTGTGTCACCCGTGAGCACAGGGGGCTCTCCCCACATCTGGCCACAGAAGCAGAGTCGCCGGAGAACCAGCAGCGTCTGGAGCCCAAACGTGTTTCCGCCTCCACTGCCGCTGTTCCCCTGGTCTCCCCAGATTCCCCGCATCGTTCTCGTCCTCGCCCGGCATCAGGTTCCCGCCTTCCCTGCCCACGCATCGTCCTGCGAGCCACGAGGATGCTCGCCCCGCTGGGCCCCTCAGGGCAGGGCTGGGAACCCTAACTCTTAGCCCTTAGTACGGTGATCTTAGAGCGCTTTTATTTTTTAATTATGAAACGGTTTAAGTACTTCGTGACTATGTTGGGCCAGAGCCCACAGAACGGACAATGTCTCCTGCTCAGCCTAGTGACCCTCTGAGCCTCTGCTTTCTCATGTGAAGCATGGAGCTGAAAATACCTCCCTGTCCGGCATAGGAATAACTTGAGACGAACGCAAGAAAGAACTTTCTGAGCTGCAAATGCACACACTGGTGTTACTGTGGCTTTGTTTTTGGAATACTCAGCCCAGGCTGCTCATGCAGTGTTTGCCATGAAGCATATTAAAAAAGTAATTCATAGATTCCTTCGATAACATTTTTTTTTTGTTCCAGAAGATAAATATCATGGTTT
>NW_011897979.1:4815-6544 GCF_000151845.1 Pteropus vampyrus | reverse complement strand
CCTACAGAAGTGTCAGAGATATTTGGCAAAAAAGAGAAAAGAATAAATCCTTGGTAGCACTTAAAATATAAGAATGTCATCAATGGAATGGAAATGGTAAAAAAATTATGAACAATAGAATCCAGATGTGACTAGATTGTTGCAGCTCAAAACCACAAGAGAGAAGGCTCTGGTGGCAGCAAAGGCAGTGTTTTCCAGGGAGCCCCAGAGTGTCTCCCAGCTTGAGTATGACTGTGGAGTGATAATTAGGATCATTAGTTGGAAGACTATGAATAATAGTGATTTCCAAATTGTCTTTCATAACATACTCTTATCATTTAAAAAAATCAAGCACACATCCACAATTTATATAAATTTTTTTTATAAATTATATACATACACTATACTCATTAGCAAATATCTCAACACAATTTATATTTAGGTGAGATAAATCACAATGATCATGAATAAGAATTTATTTTACCAACAGTCTTTATGAGAGTTTTGAACTTCAGGGGCCAAATTCTCATTAGATCTCATGAAATCATCATTATTTTCATCACATAATGTAGTGAACAAAAGTTGAAAGTGTCAGCATTGCTATTCTCCAGTTGTTTACTAATGTTGAGATTTTTGAATTATCTGTGATTCACATTTTTCATGCCAGAATTTTTAATCACTTAACTATTATTCAAGAGTTAGTTTTTTTAAATGACTATCCATAAATCTCCTTAACCAAGATGATATAAACTACAATTTATCACAAGATAATCAAACAAGCAAACAAGTAGATTATGGAACTTCTCTTCTTACCTCAAGAATGAAAATCCATATATTAAAATTAGTAAGTCTTACTGTCTGTCACATTTTAGATAAAATTAATGTCAGTAAAATTCT
Source organism: Pteropus vampyrus (assembly GCF_000151845.1). Lineage (NCBI taxonomy): Eukaryota > Metazoa > Chordata > Mammalia > Chiroptera > Pteropodidae > Pteropus > Pteropus vampyrus. The sequence continues at coordinate 5,668 of NW_011897979.1, read as the reverse complement.
AAGATTTTCTTTGTACACACAATGGATCAACTTGCACAACCTTCAGGGAGAGCACCCCCACTAACATCCCCTGGGGTGGTACCCTCTGTGCCAGTTGGCCCTGTATCTCCTCAAGTTACAGATAAATTAGCTGCAACATCCATACGTGGCTGGGCCCTGAAGCCCACAGCATGGATATTCAAGAAAGTGGAAAGGAGAGATGGGGCATCTCCAAATCTCCTGTTTGTTAGGAGACTAACAAACATAAATGGAGACAGCGTCACTCAAAAATAAAACACAGTAAACTGCTGTGACAACAGTCAAGGCCAATGTATTTTGGCAGTGATGGGAATTGTGAACCTGCTTGTCTGCTAGGCTTTATAACAACCCTCCCTCTGCTCTCAAAGCCTTTGCACACAGTAGCAAAGGGTCTCTCATGTGCCATCCATACCAAGCAGCCTTGTCTTTCATTTATAAATGTGGAAAGTCAACTAGGGATCACCAGACCTTTAAGGAAAATCAACAGCATGAAACAGGAGGGCAAAATGAACCAAAACAACAACAAAAAATTAAAGACATCAAGGAAAGAAAGCAGGAAAAATAAAGCAATGTAAAAATTGTACTTCTTACTTGAGTTCTTAGAGCCATTTGAGAAAATGTTTAAAAGGTACAATCAAAGGAAAAAAACTATTAAAAATTTAAAATCTGAAAAATGAAATAAAAATTAAATAAATAGCAGAACAAAATGAAAGTAGAATAAACAAATAAAAGTGAAAACAGTGAATGGGAAGATAAGGAAATCTTCCATAGCAAAAAGACAGATATGGAAAATATAAGAGTGAAGATTTTTTTAACTGAAGGAAGAAAACAGAAT
>NW_011897979.1:0-2190 GCF_000151845.1 Pteropus vampyrus | reverse complement strand
GAGGTGATGAAGTTAAGGATCTTGAAATGCAGAGATTATCTTGAATTAACCTGGTGAACCCAATGGAATCACAATGATTATATTGTAAACCCAATGATCAGAGTCAGAGAGAGGAGATGTAAGGATAGAAGCAGAGGTCACAGAGGAGAGAAAACGCTGCACTGCTGGCTTTGAATGTGGAGGAAGGTGTGAGGCCAAGAAATGTAGGCAGGCTTTAGGAGTGACTCTCCACAATTTTGGATTTGACAATGGATTATTAGACATGACACCAAAAGAACAAGCAACAAAAGAAAAAAGTTAGATAAATTGGACTTCATTAAAATTAAAAACTTTTATGTTTCAGGAGACATCATCAAGGAAATGAAAAGACAACTTACAGAATGGGAGAACATATTTTCAAATCATATATCTGATAAATGTCTAGTATCCAAAAAATGTAAAGAAAAAAACCCCTTAATAACAATAAAACAAATGACTCATTTAAAAAATGAGCAAAAGACTTAAACAGATATCCCTCTAAAGAAGATATAGAAATGGCCAACAAGCATATGAAAAGATGCTCGACATCATTAGTTATCGGGGAAATATAAATCAAAACCACAATGACATACCACTTGGCTATAATCAAAACCCAGAAAATGACAAGTTTGGTGAAAATACAGAGATTTTGGAATGTTTGTATATGGCTAGTAGGAATATAAAATAGTATAGCAACTGTGGAAAACAACATGACAGGTCCTCAAAAAGTTAAACATATAATTACCATATGACTCAGCAATTTAACTCCTAAGTATCTACACAAAAAGAATTGAAAACAGATATTCAAACAAAAACTTGTACACAAATGTTCACAGCAGCACTATTCACAATAGCCAAAAGGTGGAAATAACCCAAATATCCATCAACTGATAAATGGATAAACAAAAATGTGGCCTAGCCATTCAATAAAAATAGTATTGATGAAGTACATAAAAATGAATGAAGTACTGATACACACTATGACATGGATGAACCTCAAAATCATTCTGCTAAGTGAAAGAAGTCCGATACAAAAGGTCACAAAATATCCAGAATAGATAAATCTACGGAGACATAAAACAGGCTAGGGGCTGCCAGGAGCTCTGGGGGAGGGAGAATGGGGAGTAACTGCTTAATAGGTGTAGGTATCCTTTTGGAGTGATGGAAATATTCTAATAGAGGAGATGTTTGTGCATTGTAAATGTACTAAAACCACTGGATCGTGCACTTTAAAATGGTTAATTTTATGTTACATGAATGTTACTTTGGAAAAAAGTCAATCCCATACCATTTAATTACATACTGTATGATTCCATTTACATAGTGCTTGCTAACAGGCACTGGCCACTTTTCATTGCCTGAAGTCACGAGCTAGTAAACATAGGTGAAATACAAAATTTTTAATATAAAGGATAGATTATGAGTTGTGGGGGAGGAGTAGAAGAGGGAAACAGTATGATCATTAAAGTGCTACAGAAGGAATCCTTGTGATCTTAGAACTATTTAGTAACACACACATACATACACACAGGAGTACAAGTAAAACCAGGGAAATTTGAATAAAATTGGTGGGTCATATCAATGTCAGTATGTCAGTACTTTTGGTGTGATATCATACTATAGTTCTACAAAATGTTGGGGAAAACTGGGCAAAGTATATAAAAGATCTCGCTGCATTAATTAAAACTGCTAATGAATCTATGAAAATCTCAGTTGTGTGTATTGAAATACATACACAGTAGTGGTGAGGGGATATGGACAATAAAAAATGAACAAATAAACACTTAAAATTTGTAAAAGCAAGACACGAGAACTATAGAGTACCTGGAAATACTCTTTTACAGAGGTAGCTAGAGAAATCCTGTTCAATAACAGCATTTAATCAAGTTTTAAACAAACAAACAAAAAGTAATATAGTAATACTCATTTCACTCAAGATATTATATATGGCAAAATAATTTTTATGAGTTAAGAATGATTGCACAAAATAATAATAGAAATAGTCTAGAAATAAGGTATAACAATCATAAACTATCAACAGAGATCCCATTATGGAACTTAAGTGATTAAGAGCATGAAATTCCTTAATGATTAAAGTCAGATCTGTCCTTTACTAATAAAAAAAGGAAATTCTAGGTGAAACAGCAGCCAGTTTTAGAAATCCTTCTTTTT
>NW_011897978.1:1583-3348 GCF_000151845.1 Pteropus vampyrus | reverse complement strand
TACTGACCAAGACTCTTTTACCTGCTGAGCATTGCAGGCAGAAAATAGGCAGTCTCAGGCATTAGGGTGTCCTGGGCCTTTTGCTGAGCTGTCTTAGGCTTGGGACTGATGGAAACAGGCCTCAATATGTAATATGGCCACTCCCACGTGCCTCCAGGTCCATAATAGGCAGCAAGCAACCATGAATAGTTTTATAGCTTCTACCAAGTAGCCTTAAGTAGTCACAGGCAGCAGCTGACTTTGGCCTACACTGGAGGCCCTCCCAAGGGGCCCAGAACCAATACAGCCAAAGGCTGATGTGAAACCACAACAGACACCACCTGATTAGCTTCACAAGTGGCACAATCAAAGAGTGGTCTCAACAGGCACACAAGCCTGCTGGGGTGAATCGCACTCCATGGGGTCAATCCTCACATAGCAGCTCATATACTGTGGGCATGGCCAAACTTCACAGTAAATTAGTACCCACTGCTTTGCCAAGAGCAATCAAGACTCAATTACAACAGGAGGGCACACACAGCCCACACAAGGGACACTCCTGGAGCACCCAGCATAGGTGATCAGAGAGACTGTGCCATTGGGTCACAGAGGACCCTACTACATAAGGCCACCCGGCCAAGACTGAAGAACATAATATATACATCTACCTAAAACATCTAAACAAACACAGAAGCAACTAAAATGAGAAAATAAAGAAACATGTCCCAAATGAAATAAGAGGAAGAAGAACGAAATAAATGAAGGTCAGTAACACATCACATACAGAGTTCAAAACACTGTTTATAAGGATGCTCAATAAACTTAGGGGAAGAATACATGAGCTCAGTGAGAGCTTTAACAAAGAGATAGTAAGCATAAAAAGGAACATAGAAACCATAAAAAGGAACCAATCAGAAATGCATATAATAACTAATGAAGAATACACTAGAAGGAATTAACAGATTAGGTGAAACAGAGGATTGAATCAGCAATTTGGAAGATAAAATAACAGAAAACTCCTAATCAGAACAGCAAAAAGAAAAAAACATAATAATAATAAAAAGAATAGTTTAAGGGATCTCTGAGACATCAAGCAAAACAACATTTGCATCATAGAGGTACCAGAAGGAGAAGAGAGAAAATAAGGAATTGGGAAACTATTTGAGGAAAAAATGACAGAAAACTTTCCTAACCAGGTGAAGGATATAGACATAAAAGTCCAAGAAGCACAGAGACTTCCAAACAAGATGAACCCAAACAGACCCACACCAAGACACAACATAATTAAAATGGCAAAGGTTAAACACAAAGAGAGAATCATAACATAACAGCAGCAAAAGAAAGGCAGCTAGTTACTTTTAAAGGTACTCCCACAAGAATGTCAGTTGATTTCTTGACAAAATCTTTGAAGGCCAGAAGGGAATGCCATGATATATTCAAAGTGATGAAAAGTAAGGACCTACGATCAAGACAAATCTACCCAGTAAGGCTATCAATTAAAATTGAAGGTGAGGTAAAGAGCTTCCCAAACAGAAAAAAGCTAAAGGAATTTACCACCATCAAGCCAGTATTGCAAAAAATGTTCGAGGAACTTCTTTGAAACTAGAAGGGGAAGAAAAAACCCCTTAAGTATGAATAATAAAATGACAATAACTATGGCAATAACTACATATTAACCACATTAAATGTAAATGGATTAAACACTTCAATCCAAAGGCAAAAGGTAGCTGAATGGATAAGAAAACAAGCCCCATACATATGCTGTCTACAAGAGACCCACTTCAGA
>NW_011897978.1:0-628 GCF_000151845.1 Pteropus vampyrus | reverse complement strand
ATGGATTAAACACTTCAATCCAAAGGCAAAAGGTAGCTGAATGGATAAGAAAACAAGCCCCATACATATGCTGTCTACAAGAGACCCACTTCAGATCAAAAGACACACACAGACTGAAAGTAAAGAGATGAAAAAAGATATTTCACACAAATGGAAATAAAAAAAAAATAGCTGGGGTAGCAATACTTATATCAGACAAAAGAGATTTTAAAACAAAGACTATAATAAGAGACAAAGAAGACATTATCTCATGATAAAGGGATCAATCCAACAAAGAAGATATAATCCTTGTAAACATTTATGCACCCAACATAGCAGAATCTAAATATATAAAACAAGTATTGACCAACAAAAAGGGAGAGACCAAAAGTAATACAGTCATAATAGGGGACTTTAACACTCCATTGACGGAGATGAACAGATCTTCCTGATAGAAAAGCAATAAAGAAATAGCATCCCTAAATGAGACTAAACCAGATACATTTAATTGATATTTTTAGACCACTTTACACCAAAGCAGTAGAATATACATACTTCTCAAGTACACATGGAACATTTTCCAAGATAGAGCACACATTAGGCTACAAAATAAGTCTCAATACATTTAAGAAGATTGAAATCATACCAA
>NW_011897977.1:1042-1706 GCF_000151845.1 Pteropus vampyrus | reverse complement strand
TTAAATATGGCTAGTGAGAACCGAAATGTGCTATACTGCAAAATTCTCACCACTTTTCAAAGACAGCATAAACAGATGTAAAATATCACATTCATATTTTTTCTATTTGATTATATGTTGAGATTATAATATTTTGGATATATTGAGTTAAATAAAATATATTAAAATCAATTCCACCTGTTTTCTTTGTTACTTTTTTAAATGTGGCTTCTGGAAAATTTAAATTACATTTATGGTTTGTATTGTATTCTAATAATAGTACTAGTATAGAAGATGGCAATTTTTCTCATCTTTATTTAGCAGAATTAAAAGTTGGCAATCTTTTGGACCCTAAATTTTAAAATTTGTGCCTTTGCGGGTCTGGGTAGGGCAGTATTTTTTTAACTTGTCTGTGAAATCTCAGTCTTAAAATCCCTGATGGAATGCTGGGTTACCAATCCATGAGATGTGGTTTGAGACTCAGAGAAACACAAGGCAGAGGAGAGAGAATTGCGGGACCTGGTCACAGATGAGGACAGCATCAGAATTATTTTTGTAGCATCAGCACAACTGATGGAATTGAGGAATAGTCAGATTGGGAGAAGGAAGGGGACGGTGACTAGATGGGAGAAAGGATTTTGTTTGGATAGTGGGTCTCATCTGGTGACTCTGAACTCACACCCCA
>NW_011897977.1:0-392 GCF_000151845.1 Pteropus vampyrus | reverse complement strand
TATTGTATTCTAATAATAGTACTAGTATAGAAGATGGCGGTTTTTCTCATCTTTATTTAGCAGAATTAAAAGTTGGCAATCTTTTGGACCCTAAATTTTAAAATTTGTGCTTTTGCGGGTCTGGGTAGGGCAGTATTTTTTTATCTTGTCTGTGAAATCCCAAAGTCTTAAAATCCCTGATGGAATGCTGGGTTACCAATCCATGAGATGTAGTTTAAGACTCAGAGAAACACAAGGCAGAGGAGAGAGAACTGGGGGACCTGGTCACAGATGAGGACAGCATCAGAATTATTTTTGCAGCATCAGCACAACTGATGGAATTGGGGAATAATCAGATTGGGAGAAGGAAGGGGACGGTGACTAGATGGGAGAAAGGATTTTGTTTGGATAGT
>NW_011897976.1:4823-5137 GCF_000151845.1 Pteropus vampyrus | reverse complement strand
TCTGCCTGCTACCTTCCTTATAACCTTCCTTCTTTCTCCCTCTCGTCCCCCTCTGTTTTCTCCCACATCAGCCCCTCGATTTTGACCCTTCCCCGCCCCCTGCCCCCTCCGATCTAAGCATCCCGTTGCAAGCATCTTAGCCTTAGCCTCCAAATGGGAAGTTGTCTGGAGGCCCTTGGTACTTTCCTGGGTAATCCAATCCAAGGCCATTCTAGGAGCAGCAACTCTCAGGTCAGTCTCCCACTGCCTGTCTGTGGTAACCCCTCTACCACCCCTGACCCCCAACACCAACCCCACCTCTGTGAGACTGCCAG
>NW_011897976.1:0-2378 GCF_000151845.1 Pteropus vampyrus | reverse complement strand
CAGAAGGTATAAACATTTATATTTTGGTCACTTGTTGAAATGGACAAGTTATTATTTTAAGTCATGGCATACAACAAAAGGTCAGAATGCAATCGAAATAGGCCCTTGTATTGCTGGCAACAATTTAATTAGTACAATCTTAAAGAAAGCAATTTGTTAACAGATAGCAAGAGACTTAAAAATGTTCACACTTTTTTCCTTGGAGCCATTCCACTTAACGGGAGTTGATCTAACCCAAGGAAATAACTAAATGAAAAAGTAATATTTCGCATTATGATAGGCAAAATCTGGGCATAACTGAAATATCCTTCAATAAAAGAATGATTAAATAAGTCATGAAAAAATTATGACCATCTCCATGCTGGAATACTATATTGTTATTAAAAACGATGGTTATGAAGACTCTACTAACATGGTGGAAATGATTAGAACGTAAAATTAAATGAAAAAAGTAATACACAAAACTATATGAATGTATAATTACAATTACATAAAAAGAAACTAAAATAGCAAAATTATATCAATAGGGTATTGGGAATGATGTTTTTCTTTTTCATCTTTCTGTAATGTGTATGTAGTTTTTTTTTCAGTAAAAGTTATATTTGTTCAAAGACTGTAAAATAGATTGAAATTATCAAAGGACTGTGTTTCCTTTTATCTCTCTGCATTTGAGTTTTTACCTCTATAATTGAAGCAGTTAGACTAGAAGTAGACGACTTCTAAGTCATTCCCAGTTCTGATACTGTATATTCTCTGATACAAACAGGCGGCCCTTCTGTTACAGATTCAAAGCCAAAGTTCAGTCTTCATGCTGAAAATGGACAGGTCAGACCAGTGCCTGTTTAGTGACCATTAGCTCAGACTGTACTTACATGTGTCAAAGCTCTGTGTTGATTTGAAGAGGAAGAAAATGGAATGTTCAGATCTGCATAGATGCACCTGTAGGCTCAGTTTTCCCACTGGGAAGTAGTGAGCCCAGACTTGGGAGTTTTGGCACTGGTTGTTTGAGCAATGACTTCCCAACATGGAGGGGCTGTGTCCTGGACTGGATACCTCATTTCTCCTCCTATGAGCCCCGGTGCCAAGGGTGCGTGTAGCTCTCCAATGTTCGTACTGGCCCACTCCTCTGGAGTGCAGGGCCTGGATGAGAACTGTGTTTCCTCTGTTGAGTGGTGAGCTTCTTGAAGACAAGGACTGGGTTTTTATCCCTGGTACCTGAACAATGAATGAATGAGTGAGTGAGTGAATGAGTGAGCGAGCGAGCGAGTCAGTGGGTGAGTGAGTGAAGAAAGCCCATTACATGGGAAACCCAGTAGGATTTCACCGAACCTGTGAAATAAGTGAGGCTAGCAGTCAGGGGAAGCATGTTGTGATTCACCGATCTGGAGAAGTGTGTGTGTGTGTGTGTGTGTGTGTTAGGAAGGGGCAAGGCTGGAAGAATGCCACTCACTTGGCACAGCTTTCGTCAGAGCCCTGAAAGGGCTGAGTGGGCTCTGACTCAGCTCCATGACTCACTCTGTATTGCCATTTCTATGCTCTGGGCGCATCCTCTGGACCATTTCAGCTCAGCCTCAAGTGGAGGAGGGAGAGATTTGGGACAGTACCTCTGGATGACTCACCCTGCTGAGCTGGAAGGAAGAGGCCAAAGCTGTCTGATACTCTAGCCCCCATCACCATCCCTGCCTCCCCAGGGGTTCCCATGAAGTCTCAGACTTCTTGCGTAGGTTATGGCTGCTCCACTAAAGGCCCCCACCCAGGCGCTACCCGTTAACCGAACCTCTCTGCTCAAACAGCCATAGTTTCCTTGGTTCCTTCACTTGGTTGTCCCCTGTGCTTCTTGTGGGCATTTTTGAGGTCAGCTAATAAGGAGGCTTATAGAGCTATCCTGGATTGCCTGTCATTCTGTTCCTCGCTTCTCACAAAACTTTCCAGCTTACAAAATAATTTTACATCCCTTTTTCTTGTTTGATTTTCTCTGAGACTTTGGGAAGCCTGGCAAATCACCATTGTACAGGGAAGGACAAAGACGGCGAAAGTGAAAGAACTAGTAAACAGATTAATGAAGAGCATTGAGGACTGGAGTGGACCGAGGCTGGCTGGGGAAGGGCAGAGCTGTCAGGGCAACTGCAAGGCACTGGCTGAACAGTGGGCTGGAGAAGAGGGAAGGTGCTGGCTGGCTTGTGATATGACAATAAATGTGGCTGTATGGGGGCAGAAGACAGACAGGGTGTTTGATGTTACCTAAAGTCAATGGGAAGCCACTGAGGGGTTTTAAGCAGGGGTCTGGGTGTGTTTGGCAGGGAACTGGAGCAGGGTAAGCCAGAAGGCTGTCTCCGCAGTCTAGGTGAGAGCGGATGGTCCACCTGTGTGCAGCAGCT
>NW_011897975.1:5510-7958 GCF_000151845.1 Pteropus vampyrus | reverse complement strand
CATTGTTATGGCAGCTCAGAGAAAGTTCTCTACCTTTCCAGCCTTAATTTCTCCTGGGCATTGTCCCTCCTCTTGGTCTGAGCCCATCTGGACTCCATTCTAATACGGGATGAACAAGGTTCTGCTTCTTTCTGCTTCAAGGCCTTTTCCAGTCCTGGCTGGGATTCTTGTTGTCGCCTGGCAGATCTTTGCCCTGTTCTCCCTTATCATTCTTTTGTGGCTCTCAAGTACCACCTTTCTCCATCTTGCTTCTCCTGCCTCCACTTCTGCTTTCAGCTTCAACCTAGGAAAGCAGCCCACCCAGCCACAAAGATGGTCCATCTTGCCTCCAGCCCTTGTCTAACAGGCATGTGATGCTAGACACTTGCTGGGGTCAGAGGCAGTCAGAGAAAGATTGAAGCATTTTAGAAGATAGCAAGAGACTGAGGGCCTCTCCTATCTCTCTTACTACTCCAAGACTTCCCACAGGTTGATAAATATCGCTATGGTCCAAAACAGAAGGTGCAATTTGGCTCTGTTCTTGGATGTCACTCCTGTGGGCTAGGAAAACAGATGGACGGCTGTCCAACTCAAGGAGAACGCCAGACTCATTCAGAATGATCTTTATTTGCTCTAAAACCTGGCACAGGTCATCTTTACTAATCCCCACCCTGAGAGCCAGGAAACGAAAGGACTATTTGGGGTAGTGGCCATGTGTTAGGATGTTGGACAAATAGCTCCTCCACGTGCTGGAAGCAGGTTTGCAGGTCTGCTCTTTGCACTGGAACCCTGTTGATATTTTATGTCCCAATTAGGATTATTCGGGGGGAATTGTTTATAGAAAAGGAAAACTCTCATTTCTTCTTACTAAGGATCTACAAGATCATCTCCTGAATGAACTCTGTTGCTCCTTTTTCACAATAAAACAAAATGAAGCAAAACACCTTCTACACATCTTGTTGCCATTTCAAAGACAGTGGGTATTAGGATGTCAGGGCTCAGATAGGTCTGCAGTCTGAATCTCAAATTTCCAGGCAGTTTAATCCAGAGAAAGACAAAAAAATTGGACTCACCTCCATGCACATCTGATCCGAGGAGGTGATGACATTACAGTTGGCAGAAAACAACACCGCCAGTAGGAAGCCGCTGACAAGGGGAGCCATCACGGGATCGATGCCACCCCAGCTTGCTGGGCTTATCAAATGCTTGGAGCTGAGAAATCTAATCAAGCAATGATGGCCTCGGTAATTCAGCAGCTAGAGGTGTTCATAAGGGTGATCTCAGAATAAGAAATCCTCTTGGCTGCCCAGCATTTCGTGACTCTGTGCTGCAAAAAGGGGAAGTCTCTTTTTATACCACCCCTCCTTGCCAAAAATAGCTGAGGACCCAGCCCCAGAATGGCCCAGTGTATTTCCTGGCAACAAAAATCAGTTGTGCAGCCCTCTTGGACTGGTCATACAGATCCTGTGTGATGTTTTCTGTTGACTTCAGGCTAACATCAAGAGTTTGGACAACTTCTGGTCCCTTTCTTCGAGAGATGTTGTGGAAGCAGAAAGCTATCCTCTCAAAGGACATCACTTTGTTAGTTGTCCCAGGCTAGTGACTGGGAGAGGTGCTAAGGCATGCCGGGAAAGCAGGGCACTCTGTGCGGACTGATGGAGGGACTGAGCCAGTGGTGGTGCCTGCTAGAACTGGGGACTGAAGCAAAAGGAAACAATCAAGTGTAGCTGCTCCTTGTACCTCTGTCTGCTGCTGCCTTGGACACCTCATCAGTATTCACCTCTGGTCTTCAAACAGAAGGACAAATCTGTCCATTGATGTGATGATTCAGGCCTGCTAAAACAGCTGGGGTGGAATCCCCTTTTGTTTCCTCCCAATCTGACTTGGAGAAGTAGAGGACATTACTATATGGAGAACCTTTGGCTAAGAGAGCAGACTTTGAGCCTTGGCTCTATTTCTCCTTAGAAATAGCTTTGAAGCAGGATTGCAATTACCCTCATTATGATGCAAGATGTGGTAATGATTAGAGAAAGTGAAAGTTAAAGCATTCTTCACAGGGCTGAATTTAGCTACCTCAAAAAGTGTCTGTTCTCTAACCCTCTGGCATATAGGAGATACTTAGCATTATTGTTTTCCCATTCCATTTCCAAGAGCCCCATTGTTAGCAATGGGGTCACAATGACTTGAGATACTGCTACTAATACTACCACTACTGTATTTCTATCATTAATACAATAATTATAGTAGCTACCATTTATCGAGCACTTAACTATGTTTCAGACAGTGGGCAGGTTGTTTTTTTTCTTGTGTATCTCCTTATCACACATTCTATTAAAGAGGTGCTATTATTTATCCCATTTTATAGATGTAAAAACTGACATTTAGAAAAATAAAATGAATTCTCCAAGGCCACACAACTAGAGAGTGGTGGATTAGGGCTTCAGATCCCAACAGTTTCACTGTAGAGAC
>NW_011897975.1:0-1960 GCF_000151845.1 Pteropus vampyrus | reverse complement strand
CTCCTTGGGGCCTGTATTATAACAATTTAAAAATTGTCTGATGCTGAGACATTTCCTTAAATCTAGGTTTCACTATTATCTGTGGTCACCTGGTTGTACATACATATATGGTTCTAGAAATAAATGTAACATGTTAGAATATTTAAAAAACTTTAACTTACAGCAAACATAAGGTCAGCACCAGTCACTAACTTCGCTTTCAAACAGTGCATTTTATAAAGTTAGAATGTTAACATCTTCCTTAGTGTTTTTCTCTCAAGCTTTAAATACATGTGATTTTAACAGTCAGGGGCATATGAGGACTAGGCCATAGGACTGGAAATTGGGATTCTGATATAAACTCTCAACCCTAAAATAAAATTGTCCTAAGAGTAGTACATTAACATCAGACATTTAAAGCTAAAAAAGAAAGCTTTAAAATAATTTAATCTGACCCCGCCTTTTTTTTTTTTTTTTTACTTAAAGAATGTAAAAGAATACCATTTGTCTAACATTCCCAAGAGCTGAGATTATTCATAATATTATCAAGCCATTTACTTTTAGGCCTTCTAGAACATTTTTTCACTTCCTGTCTCTTGTCAGGCTGTTTACTGTGAGCTTTGTATTGGATTAAATTCCCAGAACCCTTTAAAGTGAAGAATGGGAGGAAAGGATTTTCTGAACTAGCAAAAAGATAGGGGGCGACTTCTGTAAATGGTAATATGGTGTCCTTTCTTCATTCTGGTGAACCTCAGAACATCCCATTGGGATGACAGGAAGCATTTGTGGGGGTTGGGATGGTGGTGGTTTGAGGAGATCTTGTTGGTTCCTCTTCTCCACATGGAGCACTGTCCTCCTGGCATAAGTGGGCTTAGTAGCAGACAGGCCTTCAATGGCTTTTACTATGTCCATCTTCAGACACAGGTACCTGTGTAATCTTAGGCAAGTCATTAGCCTCTCAGAGTCTCAAATTCTATAAAAGAGAAATACTGTCTTCCCCGAGCACTCAATAGTGCTCGTGAAAGAAGGGTAACCCATAAAAAACTGTGAAGAATAACTTATTATTTCTAGTATAAAGCACATGCCAGTTACCAGGCTGGTTCCTTGCCTTTATTTGGGTTTGTGTTTTTAAGGAGCAGCTCCTCCAAAGGCAAAGTAAAGCTAGAGACAAAAATAAACAGACGACTTCAGAAAATGTATGCAGGGAACCCTTACCAGGTGCCAGGCACTCTTGCAAGCACTTGGCATGCATTATCTCATAAAATCTTCAGAACAACTTGTTGAAGTAGGTCCTAGTCTTATTCCAAACGTAAAGGTGAATAAGGTGAGGCCAGATTGGCTCAGGGATATGCAAATGTCTCAAGCCAGAAAGGAGAGAATGCAGGACTTCTCATGGGATCTGACTGATCCCAGACTCACAATCTTGCCCCTCACCACATCACCTCTCCAGAAACTCCTTTGCTTGTAGTGGAAAGAATCCCAGAACCCCAGCCACGGGGCAGGAAATATGCATGGCACGGATGTCTCAGGCACTCAGTTTCCCAGTTTGCTGTCCTCTGCAGGGATTCTTCCTGGCATTTATTTGGCAACCATATTTTCATTGGATGGAGAGGGTATTTGGAAGAGATGTCAGCCTTAGAAATTTAATCAGCTGGACTGAATGCAATCAAGATGCCATCTGGACAGACTCTGACTTCCTGCCCAGAAGATAAAGACATCTGGACTTAGTAAATGCCAAGGACATGCTGACTTGGTCCCCAGGCCTGTGGGCCACTCCTTGCTTTGCACAGATGCATTTTTAAATTGTGCAGAATCTATAGCTTTGAGCTACTGCTGGGGCTGCTGAGTGAGTACCTAATTCTGTTGGCCACCAAAGGCTTCCCTGATCACAACCAGTGACTACTGTGAGCCATGGTGACTTCCTAGTGCTAAGGAGATGAATTGACTGCAAAGGCCACTGTAAATAGTTTTCTTTAATGAT
>NW_011897974.1:1396-3666 GCF_000151845.1 Pteropus vampyrus | reverse complement strand
AGGGTTTACCGACAGAGCCAGGTTCAAACCTAGTTTCCTAACCTCCAGGTCAGTACACGCTTCACACCCTTCTTTGCTTTTTCCAGATGCCTTTGAGTCTCCGGTCTCTAAAGGTTTTTGAGAGCCCGCTATAAGGACTCTCCAGGTCCATGAGCTTCATTCATCAAAATTCATCTGGGAGCTTGTTAAAAATGCTAACTCCTGGGTTCTACCCCAGACCTACGAAAACCTATTGTCAGGTGGGAGAATCTCAGGATTTCTTTTTTAACAACCTTGCACTAAAGTTTAGGCAGCACCACTCTAGAGTCCCTTTAGAAATTGAGTCCCTTACCATTCTTATCTGGAAATGCTATCTGTTCCTATCAGCTCCCTGCCTGGCTAACCCTTGCCCTCCTGGGAAGTGGTAATTGAATGTCACATGTTAAGCATAATCCTAGAAAATCCTCTGTCATCATGCTCAAGTCCCAACAGCTCAGAGTAATTAGATCTAGACTGGGGAGAGGCACAAAGGAATGATATATTAATGCACTATGAAGTTTCTGAGGTTCGTGCAATGAGAGTGGCCATGATCAGCAAAAGAAAGCATAGCCATAGTCCAAATGAGGGGCATCACGAAGAAGCCACAATATCCCCCAAACATTCCCCAATTCATTTAAGCTTCTTTCACCCTTGCTGGTCCCCAATCTGGTGTTCTATCAAACAAGGACATGCATACATGGCGGCAATTTGCATCCTTCACAATAACAAGTGGTGATGGATTTAAAACCTTCCCTTCCCTGCACTGGCTGTATTTTAGCAACTTGATTTGAAAACTAAAACTACTTCCTGATCCTTCTCCAGACCTTTGGAGTCAGAAACCACAAGATCTGTATTTTTATGAAGCTCCCCATTGATTTTTAGTTAGCCAGTTCAGTTCCAATCTATGAACTGATTTTGGGAAGCCCCATACATGTTCACATTTGAAGGATGCTGGATGCTATTTAAAAAAAAAAAAAAAAAAAAAGATAAGGGTAGAAAAAAGAGACAAGAGAGGCCCTGGAAGGAACAAAAGAATCCAAAAGTCATCATTTTGCAATCATGAATGAAAAGATGGATCTAGACAAGATCATCTGGATCCTAAAACCATTAAGTAAAAAGGTGATAGAGAGCGTCACTAAAGTGGAACAAGGTTGACATCATGAAAATTAGGATGGCCGGACATTACATTTCCAGGATGTGGTAGAAAAGGAAGAACACACTCATTACAAGGTCATCTAGCCTAAAAAGTTAAGCCTGAAGATAATCACATTCTAGACTTAATACCACAAAAATATCGGGGATAAAAGAACAACTTAAACACTACCAGGAAGAAGTAATCACCTAAATCCATAATGTGGGATAATCTACAAAAGACCCAATTTCTCTAACAGGTCAATGGTATTAAAAACTATTAGAAAATAAGAGAGACTTAAGACACATAATTACCAAATACAATGTGCAAACCTTCTTTAAATCCTGATTTCAAAAAATCAACTATTAAAAGACAAGTTTTGAGACAATCAGAAATTTAAATAAGACTGGTTATAGATGACCTTAAGGGTTTATTGTAAATCTTCTTACTGGGCACAATAATTTTCAAGTCCCTTTCAAGCCCTATTTAAGATAGATATGAAGTACTTAAAGCTAAAATGACATGATTCTGGTGTTTAAAATGCTCGTTTTTTGTTTTTTTTTTAAGTAGATAGTTAAAATTAGTAAAATGGCAATAAACGCTAAAACTGAATAAGTTTACTATACCATTCTCTCTACATTTTTTGTACTTTTAAACATTTCTATTACAAAAAAAAAAAATTTTTTTTTTAATTCCTGGCACCACTACTCATCTCTAGTTGGAAATGAACAGTGATTGGTGAGTGGGGAATAAGAGTAAAAAAATGAAAAGCAGATAAAAATACGACTGATTAAAGAATGGGAGGCTAACGGTTAATGAGCGCTCAACATTGTCCAATATAAACACAAAAACAACTCTTCAGACATTCATTCGTTTTTGCCTCCTACTGTGTTTCAGGCGTGATACTAGGTTCTATGAGGTGAGAAGTACCTTGGGGAGATTAGAGTCTAATAAAACAATCAAAATTAAGGCAAAATATAATGTACAGAATAACAATTAAGAACGCTAACTTGTTTGAGCTCTTTCTCTAGGAACTGTCCACTTAATGTTACCTTATTTAACCCTCACAACACTTCAAAGGTAGCAACTGTTCTCCCCATTTATAAAAAAAAAAAAAAAA
>NW_011897974.1:0-341 GCF_000151845.1 Pteropus vampyrus | reverse complement strand
AAAAAATGAAAAGCAGATAAAAATACGACTGATTAAAGAATGGGAGGCTAACGGTTAATGAGCGCTCAACATTGTCCAATATAAACACAAAAACATCTCTTCAGACATTCATTCGTTTTTGCCTCCTACTGTGTTTCAGGCCTGATACTAGGTTCTATGAGGTGAGAAGTACCTTGGGGAGATTAGAGTCTAATAAAACAATCAAAAATAAGGCAAAATATAATGTACAGAATAATAATTAAGAAAGCTAACTTGTTTGAGCTCTTTCTCTAGGAACTGTCCACTTAATGTTACCTTATTTAACCCTCACAACACTTCAAAGGTAGCAACTGTTCTCCCCA
>NW_011897973.1:3373-5537 GCF_000151845.1 Pteropus vampyrus | reverse complement strand
TGACAGGGCAGCTTTGCTCCATATCGGCTCACGTTGCCCCCGGTGTGGGGACAGCAGCTCTCAAGGGAATCTCATTTTGTGGAGGAGGTCAGAAGCTTCAAGAAGGATGAGCATGAAAGCACAATGTCTCTGAGAGCCAGGCTCTAAACCAACACACTAGCCCTTCCACCACATTCTGTGAGACACATGGTCCAGCCCCCATGAATGAGGCAAACATACTGTCCATCGTGGAGAGAGAATCTGCAGTCACATGGCAAAGAGTGTGGACACAAGGACATGTACTGGACTGCATAACGTTCCCCCAAAAATGCAGGTCACCCAGAACCTCAGAAAGGGAACTTATTTGAAAATGGGGTCTTTGCAGGTACAATTAGTTAAGATGAGATCCTACCAAATTTGAGTGGGCCTCTAATCCAATATGACTGATGTGCTTATGAGAAGAGAAGTGGCAACATAGAGTCAGAGACACACAGGGAGAACATGTGACAACAGAAGCAGAGATTGGAGGGATGTGTCTACAAGTCAAGAAACTCCAAGGGTTGATGACAACCATCGGAAGCCAGGAGAGAGGCACAGAACAGATTCTCCCTCAGAGAGGGAACTGATCTTGCCAGCACCTTGATTTTGTGTTTGTAGCCTCCAAAATCACAGACAATAAATTTTTGTTATTTTAAGCCATCCAAGTCTATGATATTTGTTACGACAGCCCTTGGAAACTGTCATGGGATGGATAAGGAATTGAGCACAACGATATGCTTTACCTCAGACGGCCATCGTGGATATAGCTATTCAAGACTCTCCCACTTGCAAAATACACTCCCTCCTGCTCCAGAAACCCAGTCAAGGCATCAAGCCAGGAGTCCAGAACCTCGTAACACATCAAATCTGGATACAGCTTAGCTTCTCTTGCTCCGGAGACATATGGAACAAAGGGAAAGCTGTCTGCACCTCTCCACCCCTTCCCCTCATCCTCAATGTATAGAGCAGGGACAGGTTCACTCAACAAACATTCTCATTCAAAAAGGAGAACAGGAGGTCCCAAACAGTCGCTGGTCCATAGCAATTCTTAAATCCCGGGTGTGTTCTGTGATCAGGCCCTAGTCCACTCCCTAGGGCTGGGTCCTCAGTCCTTATTGTCAGTGGCTCTTGGTTCTGCTCTCAAGGAGACCCTTCCTTCTCCATCATTCTCCTTAGTCACGTCTGAGAAGAACACTGGAAAATATAGCAGCTGAAGATTTTCTCAGCCTACATCTTGCCATTAAAAAATTAGTGGCCAGAAGATTTTTTTTCCATCTTGAATAGTCTGTTTCTTTTAGTCCAGATTGTGGGCTTTTGCCAATACAGCTCTCTCAAAAATTGTGGATTTCCTATGTATTTGATTACATGGGCCAAAAGCCATATTTACAATTCATTTTAAGACATGTCTCTCTCTGTACTTAATTACAGGTACTGTGGGCAGCTCAGGCCATTGATCTTTCTAGTAGTTACTAGGCACCATTTAATTCTTCCAGAGGCCCTCACAGGGTTGTGAGAGTTATGCCTTTGGTTTGCTCTATCGTCCCAAGCTATATATTAACAGCCATGCACTTGATTTGACTTCTCTTCCAGGCTGTATCTTGATTTAAGAATCTTTTATTAAATGGAGAAGCTGGAGATTAGAAATAGTTTTATTTTTCAACCCAGCAAGTCCAAGATTTTCTGGACTCTCTACTTTTCCTCTCAATTCTTTCTGAGATCTGGCCATGCTGCTCCTGAACTGTCTCCTCTTTGTAGTTCCATATCAAATGCAGGCAGCTGGAATCCACTTGTGCCTAGAGCATTCTACCTGGACCCTCCCACCAAAGGTCATGAGTGCATTAGATACCCTTTACAACCTCCAAGTTATTGCAAATGACAGTTTTAACAACTCCATAACACAGGCCGTCATTTTCTCAGCCTCCTATAACAGTCTCCAG
Source organism: Pteropus vampyrus (assembly GCF_000151845.1). Lineage (NCBI taxonomy): Eukaryota > Metazoa > Chordata > Mammalia > Chiroptera > Pteropodidae > Pteropus > Pteropus vampyrus. The sequence continues at coordinate 3,582 of NW_011897973.1, read as the reverse complement.
TTCCAAATCACAGACTTCTGTTCCAGGTACCAATTTCTGTAGCAGTTACCCACTGCCATATAACACTGCAAGCTAAACCACCCTAGAACCAGCATGCTCAGGTGTCTGCTCCCAGCATGTGCATCCTGAGGCTGAGGCTGAGGGGGCCACATGCAGCTGCCAGGGGAAGCTCATTTCATGGAGGAGATCAGAAGCTTCTAGAAGGTGAG
>NW_011897973.1:0-333 GCF_000151845.1 Pteropus vampyrus | reverse complement strand
AGAGGATGTGGAGAAAAAAGAACACTCATACATTGCTGGTGGGACTGCAAATTGGTACAGCCACTATGGAAAACAGTATCGAAGTTTCTCAAAAACCTAAGAATTGACCTGCCATATGATCCAGCAATCCCTCTACTGGGTATTTATCCCAAAGACTTGAAAACCCATATCCGAAAAGATTTGCACACCGATGTTCATAGCAGCATTATTCACAGTGGCCAGGTCATGGAAGCAACCGAAGTGCCCTACAATAGATGACTGGCTAAAGAAGCTGTGGTACATATATACAATGGAATATTACTCAGCCATAAGAAGAGATGAAATACTGCCATT
>NW_011897972.1:1996-4372 GCF_000151845.1 Pteropus vampyrus | reverse complement strand
AGGGCCCGCACGCCCGCCCTGAAGAAGTGCGAGGACGTGACGCGGCCGGCGCAGCGGCTGTGGGACTTCGCCCAGGTCAGCGGGGACCCGGCTGCCCCTGTGGGCCAGGCCGTGGGGGGCTGACAGCAGTGGGGACCCCGCGCCAGCTGCTCCCACATGAAACCCGTCTCACAGGGGTTAGGCCACCTGCCCAGGGTCACAGCCAGAGAGGGGCCGGCCGGTCTGCCCAGCCAAGGCTCACACTCCCCTGCCCTGCAGCCTGCGCCTGGCGAGCTCTGGGGACAGGCAGCCTGGGACGGCCACCCGCCGGCCGCAGGCGAGGGGTCCGGGCTAGCTCCCCAGGCTCGGCTGGATCAGCCCCTGGGCCCTGTGGGGGCTGCTGGGCTCGAATGCCGAGCCCCGAGGACAGACAGGAGGGCTGACGAGTGTGCTGGTGGCCTCCCTCTCAGGACCGAGGGGGGTGGACATCACACGCACCCTCGGTGGGCGGTCGTGGACCCAGTGCCTAGGAAAGGGTGCAGGACATGGGGCCAGCCCTCCCGGGCCCTCGGCTGCGTCCCTTCTACCCTCTGCCCAGGCACTGCCGAGCCCCAGGAATGTTCTCCCCATGTCCCCGACCACCCACTCATGCCCAAGCTCCTGCTGGGCAGCACATGTCCAGGACGCATGCCTGATCTCCATCCCGACAGCCTCAGCCACCGAGCAGGCCCGGGACGGTGTTTGGGGCTTGGGGCGTGGGAGGCTGTGGGGCTAGGCGGAGCCAACCTGGGTCCCCAAGAGGCCAGAGGAGCTGGGACACGCAGTCCCCAGACCGCGTGTGGGGACACGGCGGGAGAAGGGTGGAGAACATACAGGGTGTGGCCCGGGGGTCCTCAGGCTCCGGCCAGTGTCCTCGGTGTTTGGGGACCAGAGGGCCTGTCAAGGTGACCGAGGGCAGGTCAGACATGCCAGAAGCGAGGGAGGTGCCAGGGACATGCCCGAAGCCTGGACTCTGTCACCTGGTCACCCTCAGACCCCGGGAGCAGGGCCAATGGGAGGGATGTGGGGGGTAGACAGGGCCCCGAGTCTCAGGCGGCCATGAGCGACCACATGGGGCTTGCACCCCTCACTCCCGAGGTGCCGTCGGGACAGCCCCGGGCGCTGACCCCGTCTCCCTCCCCTGAAGAGCGGCCCCATCGTGAGCCGAGACACCGGCCGGTGCCTGGAGGTGGAGCTGTCCAAGGACGCCAGCTTCGGGCTGCGGCTGGTGATGCAGAGGTGCTCGGGGCAGCGGTGGACCATCAGGAACTGGATCGAGCGTGGGCGGCACTGACCCCCGCCCCTTCCCCAGCACGGACCCCGGGCCTGGGGAGGGCGCCGCCTCGCACCAGTGCCCAGAGCCCGGCCGTGCCTGTGCCATCTCCGGCTGGGACCTCTCCTCGGCTGCCGGCAGCCAGCGGGCCCTGTGCCCTGGGGCAGCGGGGACCCCGCTCTGGAGGCCAACTTCAGGGTCAGCCACCTGCCAGGAGCGCGGACCGTCCTGGCTGGGCCTCCGCCCGAGCACACCGCTGAGAGCCGGCTCCGGCCCCACACCTCGTGCCTTCCCACGGTACCCGGCCCAGCGCCTGGATGGCCACCCCTTTTGCATGTGCTGAGGCCCCGTCCATCCCCCAGGCAGCAGTGCCCGTGGACTCGGGGGGCGGCGGGCCACGCCCTCCTGCAGCCACCCCTCGGACTCCAAGAGCCCGCCGAGCCTCTCCGTGGCCGGCGCGAGGGGCGGCAGGGGCGCCCGCCCCGGGGCAGTGCGGGGTGTGACGCTGTCGCCGCCTCGATCCGAGGAGCCGGCTAAACGCTGCGGACCTCGTTTCATCCGCCAGAGTCGGGGCTGGTCCGCTGTCTCGGGGGGGTCCCTGTCCCAGCGCCTGACCCAAGGGATCAGCCAACGAGGACCCGCGGCCCCTCGCCCGTTTTTATAAATAAAGTTTTATTGGCACATGGCCACGCCCACCTGGTTATCTGTTGTCCATGGCGGCTTTGGCCTCCAGGGCCGGAGCTGAGAGCTGGCCTGGGCAGGACGACTCTTCCTGCCAGTGACAACTGCAGGGCTTGGGAGGGACCAGGAGGAGGTCCTGGTGGCCCCCTGCCGAGCAGCTGCTTCCTCCTGCTTCCTGTCCTGCTGTCCAAGGGGGGTGGGGGTGGGGGTGTCCCGAGCTGGCCTGGCCCACGGGGCAGTGGGAACAGACGCAGGAGGGCGCCAGGCTTCCTATAGGTCTCACCTTGCTGCAGTCAGGTGGCCCGTGCTCTGCACAGGACTGGGAGCCTGGCCCAAGCTCCAGAAGCGCCGCAGTCAATCCCAGGGGAGTCGCTTTCCGGGAGAGGAAAAGTCATTCCTGGTGC
>NW_011897972.1:0-806 GCF_000151845.1 Pteropus vampyrus | reverse complement strand
CACCCCCCACGAAGAAACCCATCCGCTGGAAAGAGACAGAAGGTGGGCAGGACATGCACTGCTGGCATGCAGCTCACGGCCACATGGTGGCGCTGCTGAGATGGTCCCTGTGTAGTTTTGTGATGGACATTTGTCCGACAGCTGTCCCTGCGGGTCTGGACCCCTGCCTGCACGCCACGTGTGCCCCACGCTGGGGCCGGTTCACAGGTCTTCCCAATTTACAGTGACATGCACTCCCACTGAGGTGCCCTGGGCTCAAAATAACTTCCGAGTCCATCTATGGGCTGTATCCGAGCCAAGTCCACTCCCTGAACCCTCCGGCCCTGTGTCCACTCCTCTTTTGCCTAAAGCTCCAATCGTTTTTCTTCTTTGCCTGTTTTCAAAGGCACACACTCGGCACGAGGCGGGCCCCGGTTTCACACGCAGCTGCTTCCGCAAGCCTGTTCCTTCCACGCTGCCTGACAGCCTAGTGTTTTTTTTTTTTCTTTTAAAACAATAGTGGTGTTTCAAATGGCCAAGATACAAGCAAACAGAATTTAATAACACTTAATAGCAGACCTGCTTCTTTCATTAATTCAATTACAAATTGGCTCTGTAGCAAATTCAGAGAAATCCACATTGTTTGTTTAAAACGGTTCACTGGTTACCAAACCTAGTAACCGGGGCCTTGGAAGGGGCTGTTAATACTCAGATGCTTCTGATGAAAAGCAGTGAACACAGATTTCTCCCTTTCCTCTGCTCTTGGTAGAGATAATGAGAATCAGAATTTTGTCCAACAAAAACGGTCATCACTCCAGTGAGTCTTC
>NW_011897971.1:2404-3249 GCF_000151845.1 Pteropus vampyrus | reverse complement strand
TCCAAAAAAGTTAAGGGGCTTATACAAACAAGTTAATTGCCAAGACTGGTCTAGAACCCAGGTTTCTTGGTGTCTTGTCTTGAATTTCCTAACTTCCTATCTCTAATTAAGGTTTTCTGATGCCAGCAATGAGTAGATTAGCAGAGATTTGCCTATTGAGTTTATTCATTCATTCAATAAGTATTTATTTCAATAAGTGTTGAATTATTCATTCAACAAGTAAGTACACCTACTGAATACCAAGCACCATACTAGATATGGAGTATACAGTGGTGGACAAAAGGGGTGGTCCCTGCCGCTTACTTCCTTCGTTGAGGCTGCTTCTCTCGGTGTGTCACAAATGGGACTGAGAGGGTTGGCGAGTGGCCTGAGGAGGCCAGAGCCTGCTTTGCAGAGAGTGCAGAGAAGAGCAAAACTTGGCAGGAAAACTGGGTCTCTGGGGCATGGGGCTGATGGAAACACACTGGTGGGCGAGAGAGACGTCTTGGGACTTCAGGACTCTCACTCTGTTGAGAGCCAACACCTGTGCTTCGGGGCAGAGTGCAGAAGGGCAAGGGCTGAGGAATTAGAAAACTCTGCTGGGTGGGTCTGACCCCTGTAGAAAGCATTTAGGTGTGGCCCTGGTGTTTCTGCAGCCTCCTGCCTCAGTCAGTGGAAAGCTTCTAGAAGGTGGCAACTGCTTTTCTTCTTTCATTGTACGTGCGCTCTGGTGATGCTCAGCGGGCCTGGCGTCTCCTAAGGGTAAGCCACAGGAAGACAGAAAGAAGCAATGATGAGCTGGTGACTACTTAACAACCAGCTCTCTGCGAGAAAACAAACAAACAAACAAACAAAAAACCTTCTGA
>NW_011897971.1:0-484 GCF_000151845.1 Pteropus vampyrus | reverse complement strand
CCTAACACAGTCTGATGGTATTCTATGGGCCAAGCCTGATGGCATGAGGGTGCACAAGTGGACCTCAGAGTCTGCCCCAGCCCTGCCAGCCTCCTGCTGCAGGTGAGAGGAGACCCATGGTTACCAGAAGTCCTGTCTGGGGACAGTGGTTGGGCTGTAGGGAGTAAGGATCAGGTTTGTGATGGATCCTGGCTGCCTGCTGTCCTCAATATGAGCTAGTCCCAATCTGCAAACAGGCAGTAGAGGGAAGGGAAAGGTCATTTATTTTACTTTTTGATAGTTATTATTTTATTATTTTCTCTATAAATGTGGTACTGACTCATTTCAGGGAAAAAAAAAAAAAAAAGAATCAGCAAACACAAAGAAACCCAAAGAAGAAACTATGAAATACCTATAATTTCCCCACCCACGATAAGACAGTGTGGCGCTCGCCAAACTTTTTATTCTTACTGAATGAATCTGTTCCCTTAGAAGTGAGTTTCAT
>NW_011897970.1:3880-6047 GCF_000151845.1 Pteropus vampyrus | reverse complement strand
AAAAATCTATAGATAAAATTCCAGATGACAGTTCACGAAATTCTAGCCTTATATAACCAGAAAACCTCTCAGGAATATTAGTTTGAAGTTACTCAGAGTCAAGACTTTTGCAAAAGAGACAGGTAGGGAAATTTGACTTCCTTTCACAGCCCTAAGAATGGAGATGTGACCCACGCCTTGCATCCTACCTTGATAGATATTGTCCTGAAGTGAGATTTGTAGTATCCACATCCATGCAGTTCATTGTGCTGGGAATGAGAGCAAGCTCTGGCTGGATCATGGTGGCTGTGGCTACAGCTCTCGCGACCAGTTCCATGGCATCTTGTACATAGTACTCAAAGACTGACTGTGTTGTTTTTCCATGAGCAATGAGCCCTAGGGGAAGACCTTCTGTCCTCAGTTCCTCGACATTCTGGGAATCCCCCAGCACCCAATGAACCTCAGGGGGCATTACCCCAAACTGGGTGATAATCTGGAAAATCCTCCGGGTACTTCCCATGTCGCAGCCAAACATCACCATTGTGGGTGTGCTGTTCTTAACGCTGTCAATCTGGACCTGCAGGAAGCTGAAGAGGTTCTCGGTGGAGGAGAGGTTGGCAGTGATGTTGATGATAGACCCGAGGTGGAACTTGGAATTATTCTGGGTGAGGAGGAGGAAGTCAGTGATATTCCAATCTTCCTGGCATAGCAACAAGCTAAAATTGTACCAGTTGTTCATGGTCAGGATTGAGACAGTGACATCAGCATCAGAACTTAATGAATTTTCTAAACTCAGTTGTAGGTGAAGGGGATTCTGTATTTAAAGATATGAAAAAGAAGAATTAGAAAGCATTGGCCAAAGATTGTAACATAAGGTATTTTGCTTTCTTATGAGGCTTAATCTTTTATTTTTCCCTGTGATAGTCAAACTCTTCTGGGATAGAATTGCCACAATTTGGAAAGCTGTATTTCCTGTCTAATGGAATTATTGATTCTTTACAGCTTAACTTCTTCATAATTTTTCCTAAGAGTATCAGACAGCAGATCATTCTTGGTGTAAATGTCAGAGGTGACACAACCATACATACATTTGGTCTTAAATTTTTATCAGGCTTGTCTACTTCCTTACAGACAGTCCCCTTTATGAATTTCATTTCTAACTATTGCTGTTACTAAATTTTAAATTTGTTAAATTTTTACTCTGAGTAAAATTTGTTAAATTTTACTCTGAGGTGAAGTAATTGAAAAAAAATTACTTTTACTTTCCTTTAAAATTAGCAGCAGGTACTTGTATAAGAATGGTGCAGAAAATGGATACATCACAATTTCCCAAACTTCTAGCCCCTGAGGAAGACACTTCTTCCAATATGTGTGGTGCTATGACCTGATTGTCTGTGTTGACTCCAAATCTATATGTTGAAATAATAATTAATGCCTATTGGAATGGTATGAGGAGGTGGGGGCCCTTGGGAAAGTGATTAGGTCATGAGGGCGGAGCCTTCATGAATGAGATTAATGGCCCTTCTACCATTTGAGAACACAGTGAGAAGTCGGCAGTCTGTAATCCAAAAGAGGGCCCTCACCCAACAAGGCTGGCATCATGATCTCGAACTTCCAGCCTCCAGAACTGTGAGGAATAAATTTGTTTTTTATAAGCTACCGAGTCTGTGTTCTAGCAGCCTGAACAGAATAAGACATATAGAATAATTAACAATACATACATTAAGATTAAGTGTATAGTCCAATATTAAATGCTTGATTACATTAATGTACACACTGAGACTGGATTCTTGCTGTGAAATGTGTGCTTATACAACTTCCATCACAAATGTACCTACTTATGAGACTCACCAACTCAATGAAGGAAGAGTATCTTATTTGAAAAGTCACAAGTTATTAATTATATAGGTAAAGTGAAAATAGTCCTTGAATAAATAAATTTGTTAAATTGTTCTTCCCGAGCAGACATTTGACATATTTGTCCTTTAATAGTGACATCCTTAGACTGTTTAGCATGAAGCCTTACTTATGTTAGGTGCACAATAAATATCGACCAGATTGAACTAAATATGTTCCCACTGGGAACTATTAGACTATTGGACTATTTTTGGGAAAGTGCTAAATATTCAGGTCAATAATATAAGTAGGGAAATGAGGAGGACCATCTCAGTAAAGTTTTAAGCCCTTG
>NW_011897970.1:0-1290 GCF_000151845.1 Pteropus vampyrus | reverse complement strand
TGCCTGAATCCTTAATGGAACAATAAAAACAGTTAATTTATGTAAAAGCCTGGGCTTCTAAAAGACTACAATTTAGTTTTCAGAAAAAAAAAAAAAGATTTCTATATAATATAGGTCAAATGAGGTATGAGATAATGAGGAATAGAAAATCTTTTATAAAAATTTATAAAAATTTTTATAAAACATTATTAAAACAGGGAAGTACTAACAAAACAGATGTTAGTGTATATAAAGAAGTACATGAATTTTGATTTAATATACTCTATTGATATATTATACATCAAAAGTTATAAAGGAGTAAAGAAGAACTATATATTAGATTAAGAATTGAGAATATAATTATTTGAAAAAATAACATCATTTAAATTCCTAATTCCACCATATATTAAAAATAAATTCCAGGCCATTTAAAAGTAAAAATGCCATGTCATATCACTGAAAGACCAAATAGGTGGTAATATGCTTCAGAAATCAGAAATGACAAAGAGAAATACCTTAAACTTAATATTACAATATACCTTATTTCTAGCATTAAACACCTATCATAAATAAAAAATAAAGGAACATAAGAAACATGGGAATATTTGCAATGGAATTAAAAGACGAAGAGTTATATTCACAAAATATAAAGAACATTTACTAATCAATCAAGATTACAGTAGTAGATATATAGGACTTAATATAATTATAAATTATAGAAATTACTGTAAATGTAATAGGATGTGGCAAAACTGGGGAAGGGGAAAGAATGTTCTAGGAAAATTTTAATTATGATTAGTAGTGGTAGGTGGATGCAAGTATTTGCATTATATAAGCATTCTCTAATTGGGACTTTAGAATGAAAATAAAGGATGTATATAAAGATGACTGACTACTCACTATATATAGGTAAACATATATAATGATTTATAAAAACATCACATATTTAACTAAGAATGTGGTCTCATTTTGACCATTCATTCTTCTTTGACTAGGTACTATCTTCCTAGTCCTAGATAAATGGCTGGAGTCACCACCTACTTCTATAGTCCCTCTGTTTGATTCTGCATTGTCCTCTTTCATAGTGTCTTCAACGTTAAGTCCCTTGCTGGTGGTAAAGTAAGCAACCTAAGCTTTTCTCTCTTCTTCTGAGAGGCAGTGCGTATAATTGTTAAGGCTGAGGAGTTAGGGCAACCTAATGCTTCAATTCTGGCTCTACCTTGTGACCTTCTACAAGTCATTTAGCATTTCTGAGTCACAAATCCCTCATCTCCAAAACAAGGATAATACTACCTCCTACCTTACAGATTC
>NW_011897969.1:3156-3592 GCF_000151845.1 Pteropus vampyrus | reverse complement strand
GAGGGAGGGAAGGACGAGAAGGGCTGAAGTCTAGCCTTGGCCACAAGGGGGCTCTGGAGGGCCAACCGACTCAGTGTGGTTCCCTGGAGAGGCAGCGGGGCTGTCTTTCCTGCCTCTGTAACAGTCAGTCATCGGCTGTGGGCTGCCCTGGGGGCGGGGCCATAACTTCCCCGGCTGGGCAACAGACATCAGCGGAGATCGTTTCTCCAGATAAAGGGGTAGCCGTGAGCCTCAGCAGACAAGGGTCATACAGCTGGGGAGAGGTAGGGGCGGAGTTGGTGCGCTGGCCTGGCGAGGGCCTCTACGCAGGCCAGCAGCATCTTCCACAGGCGCCCTCAACCTTCTTCACCCCTGCTTCCCACAGGTGAGCATCGCCTGGATCCAGATATCTACCTCTTAGATCTGTACCGCGCCAACCCCCATGGCGAGTGGGTCA
>NW_011897969.1:0-1077 GCF_000151845.1 Pteropus vampyrus | reverse complement strand
CCTTTTAAGTACTCTCCCTTCTTGCCCTCCTATCTGTCTTCTGAACAGCAGCCACGGTGGCCCATTTAAAACAAATTTTTAATTCTACTGAAAGCCCTCCTACTGAAAACCTTCCAGAGGGAGCCCACACCACTTAAAATATTGTCCCAGCTCCTTACCCTGACCTACCCTATGAGGCCCATTTAATATCTCTGATGCCATTTACTCATACTTCCCCTCACTTTGCTGAGCCAGCCACACAAGCCAAGTTCATTCCTGCTTTTGGGCTTTTGCACTTGCCAGGCTCTCTGCCCAGAACACGCTCCCTCCAGCTACTCCCATAGCCAGCTCCTTTCACCTCCAGGTCTCCGCTCACATATCCCTTCAAGAGGCCTTTCCTAACCATCCCATTTGAAGTTGCTTCCTCTCCTATTCTCTCTCTCTCTCTCTCTCTCTCTCTCACCTTCATTAATTAATTGATTATCATTACTTGAAATTATCTTATTTAATTAGTTTTTTTAAATCATCTGTCTCCCTGACTAGGAGGTAGTCCCATGAAGGCAGAGACCTTGTGAGATTTTGCTCACCTTTGTGGGTATGACAGTACATAGTAGGTGCTCAATAAAGCATATGGATGAACGAAAGAATAAACGAATCTCTGGCCCCTCTTTCTGTTTCCTCCTGACTTAACTCTGACTTCCCTGGTTTGATATGTGCAAATGAGGAAATGCACCTGAAGTACATGTAACAAGTGCTCATTCAGCACCCTCATTATCATTATTAATTAGTAACAAGAGCCAGACAGCCTGAGTGACTAAAGGTATGATCTCCCCCACAGCTCTCAGCACCTGCATTGGTCCTGTTGCATGCCTCGGTGCCTCATTTACAGGGCCAGGATGATGGGGAGCTGTGCGGTTGGAGGAACAAGCCTTTGACCTTGGTAGGGGAGAGGCAGGTGCCCTGGTGGGTGCTGGGAGCCCAGGCCTGGCTGTGCTAACTTTGCACTCAGAGTGGGCCATCAGCCATCAGCGGAGGATCCCAGTTTAATCACATGTCAGTGTCCCCATTCATCTTCCATGCTATCTGAAGGCTCATCTT
>NW_011897968.1:4709-5996 GCF_000151845.1 Pteropus vampyrus | reverse complement strand
TACCGGCAAGGCCAGGCTCCCTGAGGCTCTGGTGGGAGGCTTCCTTGCCTCTTCTAGCTTCTGGTGTGGCCCTCAATCCCTGGCTTACAGACGTATCACTCCAGTCTCTGCCTCTGACATCGCATGGCACGCTCCTCCCTATGTGTCCGTCTGTGTCTCTTCTCCTCTTCCTGTAAGGACACCAGTCATTCTAGATGACGGCCCGCCCTCGTGACCTGACCTTAATTTAAGTGCACCTGCGAAGACTGCATTTCCAGATAAGCTTGCATTCATGGGTACCTGGGGTGGGGGTCCCACTGCGTCTCCCGAGAAGACAGAACTCAGCTCATGCCAAGAAGCAGCCAGGAGTGTGGCTGGAACTGGCAAGGGAGGGGACAGTTGTAGAAGGTGAGATCAGAGATGTGTGTCCAGGGCCAGGTAGTGTAGGATCTGCCAGGCCAGGGGCCTTATCTTCAGAGGAGCCAGGCCTGCTTTTTGGTGGGGCAGTTTGGAAAGTAGCACATTTCAAGAAAGACAACTTAGATTTGGGTAAATGAAGCCAGTAGGATTGCCCCAGAAAGTGTAAAAGTGTGTGCTTCTGGCAGGAAGTCCAAAAAGGCAGGAAGGTAACCTCAGGTCGCCTTTCGCGGTAGCCTCGAAGTGACTGAGAGGGTGTGATTAAAAAACAAAAACAAAAAGCGGCTCTTGGATCTGGGGGAATGTGGGCAGTTTGTGAGAGGACCTGGAAGGACTCCGAGGTAACAGATAAAGACTTCGCAGTGAGAGAATCTCGGTAAACAGGAGGGGGTTTGACCGAGAAGGAACCTTCCAGATGAACACTGTGGAGAAGTGGCCAGGAGCCAGGTGGCATGTGAGGGCGCCCGACGAGGCTCCTCCGAGGTTGCCAACTATGAAAGGAATAGTGTCTGTGCACACAGAAAGCAGCTGGGTGACAAGCGACAGGCCTGCATTAATAAAGAGGAGGAAGGGAGTGGCTAAGAAACAGCTAGAAGATCTGGTTCCAAAATGATAACGTTATCTTGTCGTGTTTACATCCCATCGAGACAGAGGAAGGAAGAGTGTGGCGTGTGATAAGGGCCAAGACACCCTGGTCGAAGGCGAGAGGCTGGGTCTGGGGCTGGGGAGGGGCTGGCTCTGTGGAGAAGTTAGGGCTTCTGGGGACTGCCACCTTTGTGAACACAGGAGAGATGTGACATGTGGTTCCTGCTGACTAAGCTCCATCGCAGCCGGAAGCCAAAACTGAATGAATGGAGAAGACGGCCTGATCGATTTTTTTTTTTTTTTTTT
>NW_011897968.1:0-1459 GCF_000151845.1 Pteropus vampyrus | reverse complement strand
AGTAGTTACAGAACAGGGGAGACAGAGTACAGCACAGGGAATATAGTGAATAGTATCGTAATGGCTGTGCGTAGTGCCAGATGAGTGATGAGTAATCGGGGGGATCACTTCCTAAATTATGTACATGTCTCATCATTGTACTGTAGACCAGAAACTAATATAAAGTAATGACAAAGAAACTAAATTCTGAGGTAACATTTTTTTAAGTCTACTAGAATTGCAAAAATTAAAAAATTAACAACAAAAGACTAATCATATGGTATTGGTAAGAATATATCTTTTAGGGGGATACTTTTTTAAATGTACATAGCCTTACACCTAACAAATTAGAAATTTGCTGTATAGAAATACGCCAACAAGCATACAAAAAAAAAAATGCCAGGTAGCTTATGAAAGCTTTGTTTTTGTGGTAGTAAAAAAAAAAAATTAGGAACATAGGAATAGAGAGCATTTAGGATATTTCTAACTTAAAAAATAGTTGCAAAATAATATCAATAGTATAATTCTATTTTTGTTTTAAAAAATAAAGCTATAAATATGTTGGTTTGTGTGTGTAAAATGAAGTTGGAAGAAATGTATCAAACCTTTTAATAATTGTTACCTTTAAGAGATGAAATTATGGAGAATGTTTACTTTCTGTATAATCGATTTTGCTAATGTCTTAATTATTTAACATGAATGACTATTTAAAATGAAAGAAGAGGCAATAATATATTTACATAATTTTTGAGATGGTTTCTAATTCACTGTTAACACTGAAAATGCAAAATCTGAGACATAGGAAGACTCTTTGAGTGTCAAGGGTTTTTTAAAAGAGTACTTGTCTTTTAGAAATACTTACAGAATAATTAAAGAACATGGTGTACGTTTCAATTCGTAGGTCAGTGTATGGATAACACAAGATTGGCCATGCATTGCTAAGTGGATAAGTTGGGTCACTGGTACATGGGGCTTATTCTTTCTATTTTAGTATATGTTCGAAAACTCCATTAAAAAATTTAAAAAGCTACATAAACATCAAAATGGAGTTTATTTGTATTATATATAAAAGAATAGGGGACACCTGGAAGATGACCCAGTTTTTCCTTAGTGGACCAGGAAAGAGATAAACTGGCTTAAAAGCTGCAGGTGGTGGCAGCAGAAAAGACAGTGATTAAAGCAGAATTAAGTGAAGGGAGCTGATGAGGCCTGGGCAGTGTCCTTGCGATTTAAGCAAATAGGAGCTTTCATTCCTCTCATCTTTTTATGTTCCAACCTCCTACAATCCAGCTTCCGACCTTCGTCTCCAGGCCTCCTTCATTCAGCTCATACAGCAGAGCCTTACCGCGTACTCCCCGCTCCCAGAAATGGCACTGCCATCATCAGCTGGCTCCCTTTCATGTCTTTGGTCACCTTGAGCCTCTGCCCCAGACAGCAGATTCCATCACCTGGGGTTTGCAGCAAGGATGGTCTTCCCGCC
>NW_011897967.1:2830-4877 GCF_000151845.1 Pteropus vampyrus | reverse complement strand
GAATTGACGGAGGAGAGTACTTAGAAATAATCTAAAAAGAACATGCTTTTTAATTATAAGAAGGTGGAGAGTGAGGAGATTTCTCCTAAGTAAGATTTCTCCTAAGACCCATGGAAATGAGGCTTTGCAAAAATAGAATTATTAAAAATATCGGTAGAATGATGTCTAAATATTAAGTCAGACAGTGGCTCCCTACATATTTTAGCCCAAATCCGCTCATGAAATCCACCCACTTATCCAATCACTGAGGAAAGCCCTTGTTGCATGTTTACTATGTGCCAAGCACATATTTGGGTATAAGACAACACTTGATATGTAATGAAAATGAAAAAAAGTACCCTGTGGCCCTTTAGAAGTGCCATTCTCAGAGATTGCCTCAATTAGACACAGACAACTGCCTGTGTACCATCTAGCCTCTACCACTGACATTTCCTCACAGTCCAAAAGGAGGAGACTGAGGCCTTTGAAAAGGCGATCAGAGTTGCCTTTGATGTACCTTGTTTACATTGACAGGCATCAGAAAGAAATCTTGACAATGAGAAGTTGTAGTCAAGCAGACTGATGGCTTATAAGTAAACTCACCCCAATTTTGAAACCCACTGATAAAAACAAACTTCTGCCTCTAGAGATGCAGCGACACCACAGTTCAAGAACCTATTCCAACAAGGACCATCAGATCAGGCACTCAGCCTGATTCACCGTCGTGTGTTCAGCACAGTGTTTTGCTCAAAGTAGGTGCTCAAATCTTGTTTTATCTAAAGTGAAAGAAGAAGGCTTCTGCATTGGGGCATACACAGTAGAGGCTCAGAAGTCGCCCCAGTGCAGTGATCCATGTAACTTAAAGTTAATTTTGCCACTGTGTATAAACAAAGTCTGCCCGAGGTATTTTTATTTCATTTAGTTTGGAAGTCACTCAAGGCAGAGTTCAGAATTAAGAAATTAGATACTATCTTGGATATTGGTGATGGGCCATGAAAAATAAATTAGGTCCTTTAAATAGTAAGTATAAAAAACTCAGGAATTATCCAGAGGAAAAAAATGGCAAAGCAAATTTTTAAAATAAATTTTTCTATAATCGAATCGTTTTGGAATTCAGACAATATAATTGACTCAGAACTTTGTCATAAAAATGAAACTGCCAAAATAATAATATAAAATAAATGTTGAATACTTCATTTTTATGAATTAGTTTTTTGAAAAGAAAATAGAGACTCTGCCAATTTATCCCTCAAGAACCTTCCAACTGTGTGAAGCATTAAAATAATACACGCTATTTAAAAATTATTAGGAACCCATTAAATTGGCAAGTACTCAGGTTTCATGTACTCAGGATTTTGCTTTGGTGGGAAGCAAATTCTATAAACTCCCTACTGGAATTAGATGTTTTTGAATGTGAGCAACAGTTTTCTTATAAGTGAAGGGGAAATGTTACATAAATAAGAGTAAATAATAAATTTTTATCTGCCGAATTCTTCTGTTAACATAAGACACCAACAAAACAACCCACAGGGAGGAAGAAGACACCATCCTCCCACTCATGGCTTCTCCCCTTCAGAGGAGAAGAATCCCTCTCCAGCTCCTTCAGAGTTTACGGCCACATCGGGGAGGCTTATTATCGCTGGCTTTATTGTCTACACATGGACACTGTGTCCACTATTAGGGGTACATACTATCATATACCTCAGACTGTGTGTGTGTGTGCGTGCGTGCGTGCGTGCGTGCGCGCACGCACATCTCTCCATTAAATAAATGATAACCTTTCCAAGGAGTCTTATCTTTTATTGGAAGGCTGAGCATCTGACCAGCCCAGGCAGAGAACCCAGAGTTGGGAACAAGGGGTACGTTCATAATAGCGATCTACTCTCCTTTTATCTTATTTCCCTCTTTTGTTTTTTTCCCACTTATCATTGGTAAGCACTTCCAAATATGTTTACCAGGTGGCACAAGTTATTATGAGAACAGAAGGCAATAAGGCTTTAAATTGGCACAGAAACCTATATTGGGCATCTCTTATATTCAGTCTGCCATGCAAGTCATAAGGGAGATG
>NW_011897967.1:0-1457 GCF_000151845.1 Pteropus vampyrus | reverse complement strand
CTCAGCCATAAGAAGAGATGAAATACTGCCATTTGCAACAACATGGATGGACCTTGAGATAATCATGCAAAGCGAAATAAGCCAGACAGAAAAAGTTGAAAATCACATGGTATCACTTATATGTGGGATATAAACCTAAAAGCAACAAAAGAACAGGACAAATAAACAGAGACTCATGGACATGGACTATAGACTAGTGGTTACCAGAGGGTAGAGGTGGGGAATGGGGAGAGGTAGACAGGGTAAAATGGGTCAAATATGTAGTGACAGAAAGAAATCTAACTATGGGAGGTGAACACACAGTGTAGATATATATATATGCTTTAATGTTAAAGTGTATAGCTGAAACTTGCTGGATTTCGCTAACCGATGTCACCATAAAAAAAAATTAATTTTTTTAAAAAAATTACATTTCTTGCACCCCGAATCTCCAGCCTGATATCCAAAGACATCCTTACATTCCTTTCCAGCCACTTGGGGCCTTCATAATAACATTCCATGCTAATTGTTCACTTGTATGAGATTTTCCCTCACTATTGACTTCAATTAGCATCCTAGGGTGATGGCTTATCTATTGCTTCTTTATTTTATCTGGAATAATAGGAAGACATTGACTTTCCAATCTGTAAGAATTTAAAGTTATAAATAGCCAACACTGCATGTAAGTTTATTCAAATGAACAAGTAGATAAAAGGTGGAAGCCTGGGACACTACCTCCTATGGCTCTCGCAGTTAAGCTCTCTTCAGCAGGAGGAATGAAAATTGCAGTTCAATGCCTGTTACTCTCTTATCTTATGTCGCATACATGCAGCTTCCAGAGGGAGGAGGCCCTGCTGCAATGAGCCACCGAGTAAACAAACAATTGCCTGAAACACATGTGTGGTCTGAAAGTTGAGCTCTTTATAAAGGTGTGGCTTTTGGCTTTCTTAGAAAGAAGAAGTGAGGA
Organism: Pteropus vampyrus; assembly: GCF_000151845.1. Taxonomy (NCBI): domain Eukaryota; kingdom Metazoa; phylum Chordata; class Mammalia; order Chiroptera; family Pteropodidae; genus Pteropus; species Pteropus vampyrus. Next base: position 511 of record NW_011897967.1, on the reverse strand, counting down.
AATACTACTCCAGGAACAAGAAAGTTTCCTTCCCATCTTCTCTTCCCTATTATGTAAGAATGCTTTTCTTCTGTCATTCACAGAATGCTTCTGCACAGTGTCGGGGTGTAGGCACGTCAGTGGAACACACACTGGGACACTTCCTCCAAGGCAGCAGAGCCCACACAGAAGCAGTTTTCCACTGCAGGTGACTATTTTCTATTTGGGTGTGAAGGAAGAAAGGTGACTTGAATGAATATGATTAAGCTCTTGACTTGAGATGTTCAGCACATGGCCTTGTTTCTGCTTTTCTTTAAAGGAATGGTTCTGAACCCTAGTGGCTGAGTTTGGCTCCCCCAAACACCTGGATTTCAGTATCTGAAATTTTAAGCTAATTAAAAAAACATAATTCCTACTTAATATAGCTTTTATCGGCTGATATCAATTTAATATGATTTTTCCCAATGTTAATTTCAAGTTCCAAATATAGTCTCATGTAATAGGCGGCTCACACAGAATCCAGTCTCTCCAT
>NW_011897966.1:1921-4090 GCF_000151845.1 Pteropus vampyrus | reverse complement strand
TATATGACTAAATAGATATATATTTGACATATCTATTAGATATATATATGACAAACACAGAGAGTTGGGAAGGAATAGGAACAAGGCAGAAAATCAATAGAGATGAGCAGATTCGTTAGTGAAGGGGATTTGAGAAGGAATCAAAGAATGTCTGCTTCTGAAGTTATGATCTGCCATAGGTTCCTAGAGCTGCTGAATATACTAAAAAGATATCGCCTGATATCCATGAAGGCTAATCAACAGGGGAAATACAGAGATGGTTTCCTATTCTCCTCTGATTTTTAATTAGCCTTATTATATGAGACCAACTGCTAATGTCTCTTGGAAGAACCTAATCAATCAGGAAATAAATGTTCCTACAAAATATAGAATATTAGCTTAGATTTTGATCTATTTCAATATTGACAGATTACAATAGTTGTTCTATTGTTAATTCTGAACAAGAAAAATAAATTACTAAGACAGAAACTACGGGAATCTTGGAGAAAATTATGGAGGCACAGTAGCTGGTGAGATTCATTCCTTTGGGCATGAATGGAGTGGAGAAAGAGGCTCCTCTGCAGAAGAGCACATATTTAAACTCATTGGAATTTAAAGAATGAGCAAAAGTATTTTATCATGAGAAGTAGCGATGCAAAAGAATCCCAGAGACAGAGGGAAATGTGCAGAGCATGAAGGTATACGAGTGAATCATATATTCAGACAGCTAAAAATCACTTTTAGAGAAATTAGGGAACTAAGGTTTGAGTGTTACAAAGACATACTATCAGTTTAACAGGTAAAATCACTTTAGAATAACCATAACTTTGCAAAATTAATTACTTGCTCTTTGAAATATTTACACCCAATTATTTGGATTTCCCAAGTAGAGGGTGGAAAATCTTCAGGAATATTATAACATCATATGATATCGTATTATGTCACATCATATATTATAATATCTTACTTGTATTGGAAATATTACTAGATCATCCACACAGTCTCCCCAAATCTAACATTCTATTACTTTATTTAGATTTGAGTTAATAATTGAAATGTAACCTTTTAATGTAACATGGTCTTTAAAAAATATCAGCCTAAACCAAACAAACATCAAAGTTTTATTCAAGTCGCACTCTGCATGTACTGATACTGCAAGAGGCATTACTGAATGAAATGGAAATATATCTTGTACAAATTCTACATGAGACTGTATTTTTCTAAGAAAATTAATCTTTCTAAGAAAATCCGTCTTTAGACATCAGAGATATCCTATAAGAAACTGCAATAGACAACATTTTAACAATTTGATATATATCGTATTCAGGATTCTATCCTTTGTATGTGAAAAAACGGTTCAAACTAGTTTAATCTTCATAAAAAGAGGTAATGGTGAATTGATGTCTAGGGCAATATCTGCAGGTTTGTAGTAAGAAAGAATTTGTAAAGTTTCTTCTGTTTCAACAAATGATGAGAAAAATAAATTTGAGAATTTGCTTTAGCAAGAGGATATCAAAATATGAATTCAAAAAATGAAGGTGGTAAATAATCTATTTCAAGTGTTGATACCACAAGGAAATTTAGGAGTTCCTTGTAGGGAGATTATATCTTGATAAATTCATTTAGCTTAAATAAAAAGAACACACAATTTTGTTTAAAAAATAATTGTAGTTGGGAATTTTATATTTGAAATGTATACATTTTATGTTAAGCTTACACAAATTGAGATTGGTTCACCTCCTTTGATAATTATTTCAGCTGCAAAGCAAATACTCTAGACTTAATTCTTTGTTTTATTTTGTTTTATTTTATTTTAATTTCCCATACTGGTATGGGAAGCAGTTTTAGTATATACCTGTGAATATGGACAAAATCTTTCTTGTAACCATACAGAAACCATTAAATAATAACAATTACCCAGTAAAACAAATATTGTAGGGAGAAGCAATAATCCCATTTCTATAAGTCAATTTTTATTGCTTGCTTACTTTTTCGGAAAAAAAGGTAAAAGTTATAGGATAAATGTGAATGAGCGTTTGTAGAAGTTATATATTTCAGAATGCTACATGTAAAAATATAAAAACATTTTTCAAGAGGACTAGAAGAAAGTTATTATCTGAATGAAGAAAATATATGGTTAATGCCAAGATAGGATCATTTTATTTTTTAAAATAAGAAAGAATTAGGTTG
>NW_011897966.1:0-1871 GCF_000151845.1 Pteropus vampyrus | reverse complement strand
TAATTCTTTGTTTTATTTTGTTTTATTTTATTTTAATTTCCCATACTGGTATGGGAAGCAGTTTTAGTATATACCTGTGAATATGGACAAAATCTTTCTTGTAACCATACAGAAACCATTAAATAATAACAATTACCCAGTAAAACAAATATTGTAGGGAGAAGCAATAATCCCATTTCTATAAGTCAATTTTTATTGCTTGCTTACTTTTTCGGAAAAAAAGGTAAAAGTTATAGGATAAATGTGAATGAGCGTTTGTAGAAGTTATATATTTCAGAATGCTACATGTAAAAATATAAAAACATTTTTCAAGAGGACTAGAAGAAAGTTATTATCTGAATGAAGAAAATATATGGTTAATGCCAAGATAGGATCATTTTATTTTTTAAAATAAGAAAGAATTAGGTTGTTATATGACATTGGGTTCCAGGGACTGGATTTAGGACCAGTCTAACAAATTATATTAGAGTTTCTAGGCTAGTCAAGCTGATATAGGGGAACCTGGGCCAAGTACATACAGCTAGGCAGTTCAAGGAAAGAGAAATTATAAGAATAAACAGTGATTGCATTCGCTGATCATGAACCAGACTATTATTTTTCTGAGAAGAAGAAACTAAGACAGGCTGAAGTGAGAAGACAAAGGCCAGTGACAGCAAGACTCAAGATATGTCAGATAAAGATTTGATGTTCAGTGTAGTGTTCTCAAAATGCTGAAGGATTAATCTTACTTGGTCTTTTATTTTCTTTAAAATTTTTACTTACTAGTTATCAACAGGTATATTAAATTTTTAATAAAAATAATGATCTTTACAAAGAAAACTTTGTATGACTACAATAGGATAAATGATTTAAGTTTATAAATAAATTATAAAAAGCAATGAAACATAATTTGATAGAGAAATTGAGAAAAAGAAGTCATTAGTTGATTTGCAGTTAATCAACTGAAGAAGAAAGTGAATGCAAATTTAACTAGCTTGACATATGCAGTGTGTTCAGAGATCTGGATTGTCCCCAAGGACAATTGCTCACCACTAGTTGTCCCCTAGGCTTTCTGTACAATTTCTTGTGACCTTTAGTTAGATCTCATCACTGCAAGGAAACCACTTTTTAAAAATTTTCTCTGGGGTTGTGTCTGAATAAAGAAATTTGCTATGTTTAACAGGAGTTACAGAGGAAAGAATATGTAGGGATGCTAATGAGATTTTTAAAGAAATGCTTTGGGATTTATCAATTTAGTAGCTGAATTATTGATGAAAAAAATTTCACTAAGCAAAAATCAGATTTAAGTGTGTTTTTAAAGTTCAATTATGTTCAGTCAATTTGCCTTTTAATTAAAAATAAACAAATGACCTCAGACTTCTTTGGTCTTACATGAAAACCAATTATTAATAAATGCAATTCACTATGGCTTTCAAAAGGTGGAGATCTTTTGTATGTATCTTTATCCATATAAATAAACTAAGAAATATGGCAGTAAAAGGAGGCATGCCATTTATACTCTGAAGTGATTCTCAGTAATGTATGCATACAGACGTTATTAGTAGATATCTCAGAAAAATATTTTAAAAAATCCTTATCAGTATACTGGAAAGATCAAAATAGATTATTTAACATTTTACATGTCTTTTATAATTTATCTTTTCACCTTATTTTATTTATATTTAATACCATTTAGAAAGCATTATATTTATTTTTATATCTTAACACCATTAATTTAACATCGAGTCTTTCTTCGGTTATGGTATTTTATATATTCCTAATTATTTAGAATGTTTGAAGTTTAAAATGTAGGTAGTTAATTTACCATTCTTTTAAGCAAAAATGTCTATATATGGGGCATTGTTTTTCTATTAAAGACTTTTCTTCCTGGT
>NW_011897965.1:3828-4950 GCF_000151845.1 Pteropus vampyrus | reverse complement strand
CTCCCTTCCTGGGTCCACTGTCGACCTCCCCTGCACGCTGCTGCTGGGCTGTCTCCCTACCTATGGCTGGATTCCATCTCCCCACTGCCCAGCTGTCGTGAGCCCCAGACCTGACCATGCAGCTGCTCCTGGTCATTCACCAACCCCCAACCCCTGTACCCCTCTAGACCACCCCAGACTCAGCACCTTCCCTGCCCCCTTCGCCCCTATGTGCCTGCTTCGGCCCCACCTCCAACCGGTCGCCTTGGCCAGGCCATTTGTGGCCAATGGACACCTGCCCTAGGAGCCCCCACTGTCCTGTACCTCCAGCTCAAGGGGCTGGTGTTGCAGATTTTCTTCCGTCCGCGTGGGCCCCCTCTCCATCAAGGTCTCTTTGGGACCTCTTTCCTTCTCCACGTGAGCATCTAGGTGTTGGTCTTTCTCCCTCGGTCATGTTACTTTTTGAATTTCCTTTTTCGTCAGGCTTTGTCAGGGATTGTTCTTACCTGGGCATCATTTGCGTGGGTGAGTCTGTCTCCTTGTCTTCACACATACATCTTTTCTTCCCTCTCTTGTCCTCTTCCTCTCATTTTTAAAAACTGAGACACAACTTACATACCATGGAATTCATGAAGCTTCAGAGAAAAATCTTGGTGAATTTTACATGTGTCTACTCTTGCAGATCCACCTCCCGGGGCATGAAGCAGACCATCCTAGCCGCCCCCTTCCCCACACAACCTCTCTCTTGCTCATGACGACCCCCAACCCCCAAGGGAACCGCTGTTCTGACACGATTCCTATTTCCTCTCATTGTTTCAAATCCAAAACTAAACAGGGACTTTTTTTTTTTCACTTTGTGTACATGTGACCGTCTGTTTGTCTGTCTGGGAACTTTTTTATTCATTGCTTCCCTTCTGAGAGTTTCTTGTCTTTGTCCTTTCATTCAATCAACAATTATTGAATACCTCCTAAGACAGGGCTGGATGTGTGTCTAACTCTCTCTCTTCCTCCCGCCGGCTACTTCTCTCCCTCTCCTCTGCTCCGTCTCCAAGTCATTATTGAATTCTGCCTCTATTCTGTGTGTCACTGCATGAGAGAGAGAGAGAGAGAGAGAGAGAGAGAGAGAGAGAGAGAGAGAGAGAG
>NW_011897965.1:0-768 GCF_000151845.1 Pteropus vampyrus | reverse complement strand
TGTGTGTGTGTGTGTGTGTGTGTGTGTGTGTGTGTGCGCGCGCGCGCGCATCGGATGGTCTGTGTGTCTCTTACCTGGGTTTCTGTTTCTGCTGGTCTCTGTATGTGTTTTGCTATGTGGCAGCTGTCTGTCTGTCTGTCTCTCTGTCTGTCTGTCTGTCTGTGTGCAGTAATGAGTGCGTGCGGGGAGGTCTGTGCATCTCGGGAGTGAGGGTGGCCCTCCTGGCTGGATCTCCATGTGTTGTGAGGATCGCATTGTCTCTGGCTGTGTTTCTCTGAGTGTGGGGTCTGTCTGGATGATTTCGTCTGTGTGTCCTTCTCTTTCTGGGGCTCTGGAGGTGTCACAGTTTCCCTGTCTGTCTGTCTGGTCACATATCTCCTGCCCCTTGCTCTCCAGCTCATGTCTCTCCCTCCCTTCCTCTTCCATCTCTGCACCCCCTTTCCTGGGGGCTTTGTCGGGTCTGCACGTCACTGTCTGTGCCTGGTGGCCTCGCAAGCCTGCAAGCAGGCAGCATGCGTCACACCTTGCTCAGAGCCCTGGCTGAGACCCCTCTACCCGCGCAGGCCTGCGTGCGTCATCTGGCGGTGTGGGGGTCTCGCCTCCCCGCTCCCGCTCTCCCCAGCCCCCTCCTTCTCTCCCTCTGAGCCTTTCTCAGAGCTTTCTTCTCCTTCCTACACGCGTCATGCCTGCAACTGTGTCAGAGCTCCTCACTCTCACCCCTCCTGTGGCCTTTCTGCTGCTGAGTGAATTTGTTAGGGAAACTTTCAG
>NW_011897964.1:0-1104 GCF_000151845.1 Pteropus vampyrus | reverse complement strand
TTTTAACACCTAATAATTTACTATTTTATGAAAATCTGTTTTGACAAACCCTTTTTCAGTTTATTTCTTGCATCTTTGTGTCTCTCTACAATGTGGCTAATCCTAAATCACAGTGAAATTTAAGAGTGCCCAGACTGATGCATATAACAATGAAAGAAAGTTTCAAACCCAAGCCAGTATTGGAATATCTTAAATAACTGATTGTTAACCTTTGCGTCTCTGGACAAAGACATCTTTGGCTCATATTCGAACGTGATCACTATGTGATGCTGTGCACTCAAAAGCTTCGAGCACCTTTGGATCATCTCACACTGTGAAGAGTGTTGAACTGTACAAGAAATAAAAAGTATAAGAGAAAAGGAAGAAGAGAAGAGGGGAGAATATCCAAATGAGCGACTATTTAGAGGACCGTTAACACATCTCTCCCAGGTCTGCTATACTTCTTAGGGGAATGGGCAATATCCTAACAATGAAGATTGAAGTCCAAAGAATAAGGCAACCTAAAAGTGAAATAATTGCACTGGGAATCCAAGAGCATTGATGAGCTGGTGTGTAAAGAGACTCTGTGTGTGTGTGTGTGTGTGTGTGTGTGTGTTGCTACCATTTGAACATGGGCTGGAAAAGAGAAAGTCTTCTCATCTGGCTTCCATCTTGAGATCATCACCCTGGTTTTCTCCACCCTTTCCTTTTCCACCTCCTCAACTATAGCTTGCCATCACTTACTTACTCCCTCAGATGCCATCCAGACACATAATTGCGCTCATACGGCTAACAAATCTAAAGAAGAAAACATATTAAAATATTTCTTCATAGGGCTTGCGTTTTTTATTGTAAAAATTATCATTTGGGTTTTATTTGACACATATCTAGAAATAGAACACCCAGCCAGTGGCAACTTTTTCAATCTTATTGTTCTTCTAGGACACTAGTCTTTCTCAACATCTGTTAGAATCCTGGAGGCGTAAAACCACAATTGATTAAAATTCTTCTCTTGTTCCTGAAAAACTAAGACAGGCCCAGATTGAGTAAGACCTTGACTCACAGGCTTAATATTTTGTGGATAATGTGAGACCTTGGATATTTTTTAGTAATCTGGCAATAGTG
>NW_011897963.1:4266-4571 GCF_000151845.1 Pteropus vampyrus | reverse complement strand
CTGGTGTGATGTGGCAGTGGCTTTGGGGAGGCCTGGTGAGCCTGGCCACAGTGACCCTCAGGCACTGTGGGAGGCTGTCCCTAGAAGGCCCGACACCTAGTGACACTGTGGCTGGATGTGAGACATACATGGCAGGCAGTGACCATGGGGCCACACCAGCACGACGGAGCGGGCAGCTAATCTAGGGGCATGAGGAGGGGCCACGGAGGGGAATGGTCTTCAGGGATCAGCAGAAGTCAGCTAAACAGGAAAGAGCTCTGAAGCCAGGGTGGACAGCATCGGCAAAGGCTTGAAGGGGGAAGGAG
>NW_011897963.1:0-1416 GCF_000151845.1 Pteropus vampyrus | reverse complement strand
CCCCTGCTCCCCTCAGGGTGTACCCCAGCCTCTCTCCACACTTCTCTGCACACACTTCTCTCCTGTACCCTAGTATACAGATTAAACCTGGTGTTTCTTAAATGCCGATGGGCTCCAGCCCCTGGTATGTGTGTGTGCATGCATGTGTGTGTATGCGTGCGTGCATACGTGTGTGATGGGACAGGGACTGACTTGTCCTTCACTAACATCTTCCAGGCCCCCCCACCCTGGAGTCCAGAGCAGCCATAGTCCTTGTTTCCCCCAAGATGCTAGCCTGTGACTATGCTGTCCAGCTCCGTGAGACCCTCCACTCCTCACTCCCCTGCCCAGCGGAGCCTGAGGGAGCAAGGCACTGGAAGAGCCCAGGCTCAGGCAGGGTCCTGACTCAGATCCTCCCCTCTCTGTGAGTGGGTTGGGAGGTGGGCTTCCGGTCCCCTCGACCCACCACAAGGACCCCTGCTTGTCCCACCAATTCAGCCAGCAGCTAAAACAGAAATTCGAGATCACCTCAGTCAAATGGTGACTTCTGGCAAGTGCCCCAGCATGGCAGCCACAGTGTGGAGGGGACTTGGTCTGGGCTGACTTTTAGTAGCTCTCACTGGGTCAGCTGAACCTGTTGTTAAAATGTCGAAACAATCTGTAGTGACCCACCCTAGTTCCCCAAGTGGCCACCATCATCCCTCTCATAGGTCCCTCCCAATCCAAGACCCTGCTCCAGTGCCAGGAGCAGGATCTGTTCTGAGTGGTAGGTCCTGTGCTCTGAGCCTAATATACTTTTAATGGCACTCCCAGCACAGGCAATGAGAAACCTATGAAAGGGCTGGGGTGAGGGGTTATGCTTTGCTTCTGCCTGGGGACACATCATGGCCTCAGGCAGAAATTCACAGCTAATGTGCTGCTTTGGGATGGGAGATCTCCCAGTGGAGAGTTTGGATGGCCTTGGTCAAAAATTCAGAAGTGGGCCAGAAGCGCTGGTCAGCCCAGGCTAGATTCCTCTTGGGCTTTCTAACAAGACCCCACATTTTCTGCTATACTCCCTTGGGACTGGGACTCAAGACAATACGGTGTGACCTATTTTCAGAGATCAGGAGGGAATCAGGATGTGGCTGGAAGTTAATCAGACACTCACCTGGCCCCCAGGGGCTGAGGGACCACCTCTGAGCATTTCCCTTCCCAGAATGCCCTGGGTGAGGTTGGCCCACTCCAGGCTGAGAAGGGTACTTGGGAGCACATTCTTCTTACCTGAGTTTAGCTATTCTTCTGCATGGGCAGGAACTGCCTGACCTCTGGCCCTGGGCCCCAGTCAGAGGTGGTTTGGATGTCACTGGGGTGCCCCAGTTCTCAGCTCCCTGAATCAAAAAGGTGCTTCATAGCTCCGTTTCCTCCACACTAGGCTGTGATCTGCTTGTGTCCACA
>NW_011897962.1:3736-6572 GCF_000151845.1 Pteropus vampyrus | reverse complement strand
TCTGAGAGTGGTTTCTGGACGAAGGCGTGCCAGGCTTTCCTACCGCCTTAACCCAGATGTGGGAGGAAGACTTAAAGGCCGCCAGCAGTCGAACTCAAAAAAAACAGAGTCAGATGCTTCCCGTACAAACCCTCTGAAACAATCCACGTAAGGCTCAGGGAAAAGCAGCCTTTCGCTTCCAGCACGTTTCACATGTTGTGATTTTCAAATCTATCCCTGCCTTTCCACGCATCTGTTCCACAAAGGGAAATAAACGTGCATATCGACATTTCAATTTCTTGGGTTCATTTTTTTTTGAAAACAAGTAACTATTACTAAAAAGTAAAGAAGAGTAGAAAACAACGTTCTTTAAATGTATATCTTCACTGCAATTTAAAAATAAGGAACGCGGAGCAAGAGGCACTTCTGAGTTGAAGAGCTTCATCCACAGGCTTCCAGGCGGACTGTCACCAAGCTAACTGGAAGAGAAGCCACCGTCCCGCCTGCAACAGTCCCTTCTCTCACCGCAGAATCCTTGGAGCAACAGCACATTTAAGTGACTATACCACACTTCAAATGAGGGGGCTTCTCCTTGTTGAGATTTTATTGTGGTGGTTGTTGCTGTTGCTTTTGTTGTGGTTATTGCTGCCTATTTTCTGAGCATTTGCTAAGCACCAGGCCCCTGGTTAAGGACTCTATATGCATTGTGTCATTTAATAACAACCCCAGGAGGTAAACGCTATTACTGTCCCATTTTACAGACCGGGAAAGCTGAGAACAGGTGGAATGCAGCTGGCCATTCCTTAACTACATATATATGAGCAGTGATGTTTTGTTTTATAAACATTTTTCTGCCATACATGGATTCATAGACATTTTAAGTTGTATTTTAGGTGATTAAATCCATCAGGAGGAAATTATAACTCTGACTTTGATATAGAGTTCAAAAAGAAGAGCCACAGCAAGAGAAAATGCTTCATTATCTCCCAGTTGAGAACCATAGCCAGATTTTTGAAACGATTGAAATTGACGGGGCAAAAGCTGTTAGGGTGAAGAATAAATGGCCAATTATAAGAAGCCTGTTATGTTTCTAAACACCATTTCTCAGTGAATGGAAACATTTTCACGCCCTCTTTATGAAAGTAATTTAATATCTGTCACAGCTATAATGACATTTTTCATTCGATATTCTCAAATAGTCGGGATCATTCTCCATAGTTTTGAACACCCATGGGATCGTATACAAATCTACACAAATAATGATTACATTCTTCTCTTGTCAGAATTTGCATTTTCAAAAGCATAGTAGGAACGAGGACATCAACATAGCACTAGCAATGTCAAGGAACCAAATAACGCAACTCTGCTTCATTATGAACTGGACACTTTTTTATACTCTTAAAAGTCCATAAACAATAAGAGGCCGAGAGTGGAAATGGAAGTTTTAAAAGTCTTACAGATTCCACTCTTGTCATTTTACTATCCAGATGTCTACTAACTTTGTATAAAACCATAAATTTGGCTCGAATCTAGTCATAGACTTGGAGGTTCGCTGATGTGTTGGCTGTGGCTTTCTTTTAAAGTTGGCACATTAAAAACGTGTATTTGTATGGATTTGGCAGTTGTGCTTCTGCTGTTGTCAAGCTAACGTACTCGCCAAACTTAATGCGGGGTTGGCACACACCCGTGGGCCCGGGGACTGGAGTTGAATTAGGTCGGAAAGATGATAACGGTGCAAAACGTGGTTCTTGGAAAATAAGGGGCTTCTAGAACGTATTGGACTACTTTCAAAATTAGAATCCAAGCGTAAAAGCTCTCTCCATCATCCACGTGTTGTCAGACGGACAGCGCCACTCAACAAGGTGCTTAAATTAAATTGCAGGGCCTGAAATGGGGTTATCTTCACAAATTGGGTAATTGCTACCATCTTAACGCCATCTTTGGCCTTTGACCAAATAACTAAAGATGGCTTAAAAGACAATTTTTTGAGAAAACTAAGCTTTATCCAAAAATGGGAGGATTAGATTGTGGTTTCAGGCACTGCCCTGCTCTGTTTGCTGGAGTTTGGAGTTAGCATGTCTCCTCACAAGATCAAAACTCTCCTGTCTCTAACTGAGCTAACACCATCCCTTAAGGTAGACAGAGGACTTGCCTGTTCTAACTTGTAAATATTCAGCAGGAAGTCTAGACATCGTGGATACAAGAGAACCAGAGCCCCACTTTTTAATGAAATTAACAAACGCTGTGGCAGAAACAAACAAACCTCTGCTGGATTTAAGCAAAACTAAAGTTAACATTAATTGCCCCAAGCTGGTGAATAATTTTTTATCATTTAAAGCAATTTTGAAGGAAGCCAGAACTTTTGCATTCTTAAAGACTTTGGCTATTTGAAATAAAGCTGAAAGAAGATAAGTCTATATCAAAATGAACTTATTTTCTTATTTTGTGACCTAGGGGAATCAGAACGTGCAAGTACATATAAACAGTGTCATTTCTGCACCATCGTAACAGAGCTCACGTTCCCTGCATCATCCAAATGAAATGTATCGTCGTTAGGAATCATTAAAGCATAAATCAATGGCCGCAGACTGACAAACTACAATTCACGTTTAGATCTTACAGGGCAAATACGCCGATAAAACTCAGCAAATACGATGATAAAACCTGTTTATAAAAACAGCACGAGAAGCTTCAGCAAATGCTCCAGTCTGTTCCATTAATAATGTTTAAGATATGCAGTTTCTATCAATAGCTACTACTTCTGAAGATCCTTTAAATCTTCTCCTTGACACTCAAAACTTTCCCACTGTCAAATCCCAAGCCATTTTTTTTTTCTCATTCACTCTCTTGGATCCCT
>NW_011897962.1:0-486 GCF_000151845.1 Pteropus vampyrus | reverse complement strand
CACACGTCTGTGTTCTCATCCTGGAATGGCTTTCCCACCCTCCATCTTACCTTCACGACTCACCCTGCGAATGCCCTCTCCTCCTAACCCCTAACGCACCAGGTGGAATCAGGAGCTTTGACCTCCGTGCTCGTAACACACACACCTTGATTAGAGATCTCATCATGGAATTATCTATTCCGTGTCATCGGGCACCCAGGGTCTGCTCAAGGCCAAAAGTCACATTCTAGTCACCTTGCATCTTTCAGCCATTAGTACAGTGCAGGAACACAATAGGAACTTAATCAACATTTATTTTTTTAAAAAAACCATTCATAGGTATATTGAAATTTACCCAATGTTTTTTGAGGACTTACCACATGGAAGCCCTATACAAACTCCAAAGCGATAAAGAAAGGTAAGATGTGGTGACCATCCTTAAGACGCTTTAGGTTGTGCAGGAGAGAACAAACATGCAAAGGCATAATAATAACGCAGCATAAGATG
>NW_011897961.1:6595-8690 GCF_000151845.1 Pteropus vampyrus | reverse complement strand
AGCACACTGCTAGATGATTCACATATGTTTTCTTATTTAATCCTTTCAACAATCTTGAAAAGTGATTACTATCTGACTTCACAGATGAAGAAACTAGGACTCAGAAAAGTTAGGAAATTTATCCTCAGTGACTTGGCTGGTAAGTGGCAGTGCTGGGTTTTAATTCAGGTTTGCTACATCTAAATCTGTCTCTCTGATGCTATAAACACCACTGCCCAGCACGTTATATTGCTAGAGACTCCTGGTGAGTTGCTTTTCACATTATTTACTAGCCCACATGAAAGTCAGGTAGCAGGCAAGCTTCAGGTCCCAGGATGAGAAAGACCTCCCAGACAAACTTCATGTTGTCACAAGTTGGCCTGGGAATAGCCTACCAGGACATTCATCACCACCACGTTATTTCTTGTTTCACCAAAAGCAGGAGAAGCTCACTCCCCTCCCCACTTCTCCTTCCCAGGTCCAGTGCAATCAATGTTGTAAAGATCTTGCGAGTTCTGAGAGTACTCAGGCCCTTGAGGGCCATCAACAGAGCCAAGGGACTGAAGGTGAGAAGGGTGGGCCTGGGCAGGGAGCCATTCACCCCCAAGCACCTGCCAGTCTGTGCATTGGCAGAAGCCAAGCCAAGGTGAGGGGTGGGCTAGAGGGAGGAGATAATGGGCAGCTCAAGTGGCTGCTGAAGACTCTCCTGCCTGCACCTGTAGTCCCATTTCAGGAGCAGTGACAGAGGCAGCCATTCAAAATCTGAACTGCTAAGCAAAACTTTTGCAAAAAGGATACCTACATATACACCCAGTGCCCCTGATGGCAATGAAGTTCCTGTTTTCCTACCCCTATAAATCAGGAAGTTGACAGGGCATTTGTCCCTGTAGTCACCTACAGCCCAATGGGGGCCTTTGAGTTCCCTTCACATGATTTCACCACCATGTGACACTGGGAAGGTGCTTTGCCTCTGTGAGTCTGATTTTCTCCACTGGTAAAGGGGTTGCCCATGCTGCCCCCTCAGAGCGGGAGTGGGAGGGGGACTTGGCTAAAGGAAGCTCAGGCTGCAGGCTCTTCCTGAAACCACATGCCCTTCCGGCCTTCTCTCCCACTGCAGCACGTGGTTCAGTGTGTGTTTGTCGCCATCCGAACGATCGGGAACATCGTGATTGTCACCACACTGCTTCAGTTCATGTTCGCCTGCATCGGGGTCCAACTCTTTAAGGTGAAGTCTCGGTCCTTCCTTCTCCTCCTATCAGTATTCCTGGGAAAGGGGCCTTGCAGGTACAGCAAAAACAGGAGTGTGGCCTGGGTCAGACTCTGGATAAAGGTCACCACAGCCCTGCTTTGAGCTTCCCAGACCGGAGAAGGTACAGCTTGGAAGGAGGCACTGCTCCACCAGGCGAAGACCCTTCGCCCTCTCGGCACTGCCTGCCCCTAGTTCTTGCCCTTCCTTCTGGCATGAAAGGGAGAGGGCCTGCTGTGTTCTGAAACCTCCGTGTCAGGCACCTGCATAAAACCTGCAACATCCCACCTCGTTCAGCCCTCCAAGACCAGTTCCACTTCTACCATCCTGATGAGACCTTCCTAAAGAGTCCAGCATTCGTGGATTAGAGCTCCCTTTTTCTGAATTCCAGTGGTAGTCATGGCACTGACTGCTTTAATATATGTGAGTCAGATCTTCCCCACCTGGATTCTGCTCTCCTCACTTTTTTTATCCCAAGTTCCCTAGCACAGTGCTGGACATTAGGGACGATCCTTTTTGATCGATTCATTGGTTAATGAACATATCCAATCACTTCGTTCTTCTGCCTTCCAGGGAAAGCTCTACACCTGTTCAGACAGTTCCAAGCAGACAGAGGCAGAATGCAAGTGAGTGCGGGCTGGCGGGCAGCCAGGCCAAGGCTGGTTAATTTGGGGCAGTTGGTAACTCGGTGTGAGAGGAGGGACAGCCCATTCTTTCTCAGACAGCAGCAGCCCCTGGACTTTTACCCATGGATAATCTGGTCCCATGGACATAACATACAGCAGGTGCTACCTACTGAAGCTCCTCACAATGGCTAGAACTGTGGGGTTTAAGCCAAACTAGTCACATCCCACCCAGCATGCCAGGAGT
>NW_011897961.1:0-2395 GCF_000151845.1 Pteropus vampyrus | reverse complement strand
ATCAGTCAAGACACAAGTATTTATCAAATGGCAACTGTCAGCAGTATACCAGGCATTACCAAGTTGAAAAAAAGGATATATGTACTAATCTTGATAAGGAGATTAACTGGAGGAGGTTCTCTTCTTGATTAAGGGAGTGAGAGGAAATCCAAAAAAAAAGTGTTTAAATAACATCTCACACTTGTCAGTGAGCTAGAGCAATAGGTTATTCTCTGACTCACAGAGAGCCCTACCCCCAGGTGTATAGTTTCATCTACAACCCACCCTCTTCTGCCACCCCCCACACATCATTCAGGTAACTAACCCCACACTCTCCCCATTCCCTCCCCGCACTGCTTCCTTCCCAGCGACAGTGCGTGGAATACGCCCTCAAGGCCCGGCCCCTGCGGAGGTACATACCCAAGAACCAGCACCAGTACAAAGTGTGGTATGTGGTCAACTCCACCTACTTTGAGTACCTGATGTTCGTCCTCATCCTGCTCAACACCATCTGCTTGGCCATGCAGGTCAGTCCAGAGGGGCCAGCTCCCATGAGGCCAGTATGGGGGAGACTGCTGTGGGAGGGTATGGAGCGTAAAAGAGCTGCACTATCGTCTCTGGTTTGTCACCTTCCTGGAGGCAAAAGGCAGCAGAAAGACCAGAAGAGCTGTCCTCTTCTCCCAGGTGGAGAAAGACAGTGTCCCTTCTCAGGGATGGGCTACTCTTCGGGACCTGAGGAAAAATTCCGTAGGCCCCTGGGTTGAGAAAACCGAGAGAGTGGAGGAAATGGAGAACAGAGGGTGAGCTTGAAGTGTTAATTATTGTCAGTAAGGCATGGCGTGTGGAGGTTGATTCCACATCCACCTGCCTTCGGGAGGTCAACGCATGCCAGAACTCTCTTGAATACCAGGATTCTTTATATAGTTTTCATAACCAATCAAAGCAGGAACATAGAACTCTGCTGACCTCTGTTTCCAGAGATGGTGGAGAAGGGAAGAGCTTGCAATGTTTCCTGAGCCCACTTGACTGCTTATGGAGATGTGGGTGGCCTTTTAGGACTCGTTTCAAGGGAGATCTCTGTTGAGATGAGGGTGTGAGGAGTAGAGATGTCCCTGCCTCATTTTCACAGTTCCTGCCTTCCTCTCAGCACTACGGTCAGAGCTGCCTGTTCAAAATCGCCATGAACATCCTCAACATGCTCTTCACTGGCCTCTTCACTGTGGAGATGATTCTGAAGCTCATTGCCTTCAAACCCAAGGTAGGCCTCTGAAGAAAGGCATCTGGTCTGCAGGTGCCAGAGGGATGGAGAACAAGAGGAGGTGGGAGTGTCAGTATCGAAAGAAGGAGAGCGAGGGGCAGAAATAATCAGTGAAGGACCATGTCTTCTCTGATGATAATGCCCAAACTCCTAAATCAGCCAAGATTGGATCAGGCCAGCTCTTTGAAGTAGAATCTCAGCTCATGATCTGGACCATGGCTGGGAAGTACAGAAAGCAAATTCCTTCCTGAGCTGAGCCTCTCCTTCCAGGGGAAGCAGATGACGGTCCTTCTTTTCCCATCCCCTTCCCTGTCCCCACCCCCCAGTGCATAATCTAGAAGAAACTATGCCCACAGTCTGACAAACCAAACCTCTCCAGGCCCAACCTCCCAGATCTACTCAGGCCTCTGTTCTCCTCTCCTCCCTTTTCATCAGCCACACAGACCAGCTTCATTGTAGAAAGCTCAGGCAGGGCTGTACTTGCTCAGGACTCAGTGTTCTAGCCCATGGGGGCCTCCTGCTCCCACCTCAGAGGCTACATCATTGCTCCCTTGTACCTTCCAGTACAGGAATGGCCTGTACAAATATCTGTGCTTTGCTGCTTGTAAGCAGCTCCTCAAAGGAAGGTTTGAAGAGAAGATTAGAACCTTTGAATGAACAAAGTAGGGTAAGGCAAGCTGGATTATCTGTCACCTTGAATTATCTGTGCCCTCCCTAACCAGGCGCACCACCATTGTCCTGGATAATAGAGGAGCAGGCTGGTTTGAGCAGCACCTGCCATCTTCTACCCCTGAGGACAGGTCAAAATCACTGGCATCCACTGACCTGGGATTCACAACATGAGCCGCTGCTTCTGAGGGAGGATGTACAGCAACTCAGTGGTTCCCCCTGGCTACCACGACACCTTTGGGAGAGGGATGAGGATAGCTGGTTCTAAGAGAATTACAGACAAGAAAACTTCTTTAGCTTTCTGAACCTTCTCTTCCTTTCTTTCATTACTTTTCCCAGATGCAACACAGATCAACAGAAGGCAAAAAGGAAACGTCTTTAGTCATATATTCCATTTTTATTCAGACTTTTACTTGTCCCAGGACTAATTGGGGCAGGGCTAGGACTCCTTGGCTCCACTTCATTGACAAGTTATCCATCACCTTCTTT
>NW_011897960.1:4963-5640 GCF_000151845.1 Pteropus vampyrus | reverse complement strand
GAATTATTCTTTCAATGAATATATTGGATTCCTGCTGGAGTGGACTTCTAGAATGATAAAACCCCTCCTAACCTCCAACACTACCACTTGTGCACCCCTATGAGACTAGCCAGGAGCCTGAAGTCTGGTCTTTCCATTGTCTGGGGGTGAGAAAGCTTAGGCAATAACAACAGGCATGTGGGAGTCATACAGACTAAGCCTGGCTTCGTCACTTCATCACGGTGGGACTTTAGGCCAGTTCCACCAGCAGGACGTTTGTTCTAGGACGGCAGGAACTGTTTCTGCCTTGCTTACTGCTCCATCCCAGCACCGAGAAGAATGCCTGGTACACGTGACAGGGAAATTAGTGTTTGTTGAATGAATATCTTGAAATCACTTGACAATGTAATAAGCACACATACATGGAATTCAGAATTTATTCAGAATTCGGAACTTAGAATTTGTGTATAGGTGAAGTTATCCAATGGTAGAGGTGGCAAGACTTTGGAGACCATGTCCTTACGTAGTTGAAGAAACCATAGCCCAGCAAATGACTTGCCTCAAGTCACCCAGCTGGGCTTTGACCCTGGAATTCCTGATACACTTTTGGCTCCACCTAGCTATGTTTTCTATAACCTCATGGAATCTTAGACATAGTTGGTTAATGATAAAACAGTAAAGGCTGGCCCAGAGCCTTT
>NW_011897960.1:0-1623 GCF_000151845.1 Pteropus vampyrus | reverse complement strand
AGGCGACGTCTTAGTCCGCTCGGGCGCTATAATAAACTACCACAGAGCGGCTGGCTTATAAACAACAGAAATGTATTCTTCACAGTCCTAGAGACTGGAAGTCTGAGATCAATGTGCCGGCATGGTTAGGTTCTGGTTTGCAAGCTTCTCATTATGCCCTCACATAGCAGAGAGAACTTTGTGAGGTCTCCTTTATAAGAGCACTAATTCCATCCGTAAGGGATCTATTCTCATGACTTAATCACCTCCCACAGGCCCATCTCCTAATATCATCATATTGGGGGTTAGGGTTTCAATACATGAATTTGGGGGAACACAGACATTCAGTCCATTGCAGGAGAGAAAATATAAGCCTTGGAGATGAGAGAGATGCATCAAAGCAGACTATGAGGTGCCTAGTGCAGCAGGTGAGATCCAAGAGAGAGTGGTATCCCAGAAACAAAGAGAAGAAGTTCATTTAAGAAGAGCGTGATCGGGGTGAGCAATTCGTGTCAGACGCAGGACGAGATGCGGTCAGAGAACTGACCACTGAATCTGGCAACGTGGAGATCATTCGTGACTCTGACGTTGGTGACCTCTTAAGAAAGTTCCTAGACTGTCTTTTTCTTCCTCTCGTCCCTCACCATCTAGGAGGTCAGCATCACCTCTCTCCTGGAAGACTGCAATAGACTTACAGCTGGCTTCCCACATCTGCTTTGCCTTCTTCCCTACCGCTGCGCACACCGAAGCACATCTGGTACTAGCCACCATCGCCTCCCCACCGAAGTCCCTGTTATAGCTCCGCAAGGCTCTCAGAACACAGTCCAGACCCTTAGCATGATTTCTACACACACGGCCTCTGTCTCTTCAACCCTCTCCCTCCCCTCCCACTGTACGGCTTTCTCTTCCTGGGGTGCCATTCTCCCTCCCAGTAAAATATCTTTTCAAACATCATTCTCTCTTCCGGAAATGCTCTGCTACCCCAAACCAGACACAAGAGCTGTGTGTGGAGTGCACACACATGTGGGTACATTGTCAAGTCACAAGTAACCTTTCTCCTCCATTTTCAACTGTCTAGCCTAAGTTACATCCCCTAAAACCTCGTACCCTAAACCCTACCCCTCCATTACCCCATACACCACATATCCTGATTTAATTTTGGCAGAACTTTTCAAAACTATCATTACCTTATTGCTCTGTTTAATATCTGCCTCCCCATAAGTCAGTTGGCTCCTTGAAGGCTACCATTATCCCTGACTCAAAACAGAGGCTTAATTCATATTTTTAAATAAATGAATGAATACTGGACGAACTCTATGAGATGCATATTATTATCCCTTCTTACAGATTAGGAAACTAACATTCAGCAAGGTCAAGACCTTGTTCAAGATTCTAACCCAAGTTTGCCAGACTTTCAGACCTTAGCTTCTGCTCCCTAACTTTTGTCACGTGTGTGCGTGTACGCACGTGTATGTGTGTGTGTTCACCACCAGCTGGAGTTTCTTAAGGGCAGAGTTTACATCTTATTCATCTCTGAGTTAGAGTCTATCCCTGTATCTTTAGTATAATCGTGTCTAGAAATATTGATTGAATCGCATTGTAGAGAATTGAATTTCATAGATTTTAGCTGAATTGAGCAAACAC
>NW_011897959.1:3254-4417 GCF_000151845.1 Pteropus vampyrus | reverse complement strand
AATAAAGGAAAGAAGAGAGAATCAGAGAGGGAAGAAAAAACAACTATATTTTCTTATAGACATAATGCTAGAAATAGCCACAAATTATGCATTAATTCAGTTTTTTGAAGGCAGGCTAGAAACTAATGCATCAATTTTAAAAATGGTTTCCATGGACATATTTTACTCCAAATCATACTTACCCAACCTCAATGGAAAGGCAACCCATTTATACAGATCACATTTATTGAATGCCTGTTATGTGTCAGTGCTTGCGGTTATTATATGTAAAACTGTGGCACATAACAGACACTCAGTAAATTTTAAAAAGCAAAAGTTAGAAGTATCTTCTTAATCCCCAAATTATAATAGTGAGTTTTCTTTCCTTTTTTGTAGACGCTCCACATATACAGGTAGAAGGTATAAATACAAACAGATGGCTATTAAACCATAGTCTACATTTGGTAACTCTTGAGCAGAAATGGCTTCATCTATAAAGGATGTAGCAAACACAGTTGCTGCAGTAGATGGGGAAGGTATGTAGGAAGCCCCCAAGAGATTCCTCTGACTGTAAGGTCTAGAGACACAGAATAACATCCGCCTCTTCTTTCCTGTGAAAACCATTCCCTGCACAAATGAACTACATGGATAAAGAAGAAATCTTAACACGGAGAGACACAGAATGTTTTTAGTGCACTTGACATCCTATTGCATTCAAAATGACTACAAAATACCAGTTGTCCTTCCTGTTATAACAGATGGAAGGAATCTGGTACCTTGTCCTTAATGTGTTTCCAGGGAAGAGGCTCAAAGTGTTTATTATCATATTTATTGGAAAAGAGAAAAAAGACTTGAAGAAAATGAAACTCTCAAACCTCTTCCCTTAAGTAAAAACAATAACCTTTTTTAAAAAAGGCTGTTCAACAGAACCTTTTACAATAATATATAAGTTAGATATGTGAGCTGTTAGTAGAATAGTCATGAGCCACATGAGGCTTTTGAGCATTAAAATGTGTTAGTGGGACTGAGGAACTAAATTTTGAATTGTATTTAATTTTAATTAATTTTATTAAATTTCAATAACCACAAGTGGCCAGTGGCTACCACACGGGACAGCACATCATTGACATATGGGACTTTACAGGTTATCTAGGAGGGAGAATTAATAGTGCAAATTATTCCCC
>NW_011897959.1:0-749 GCF_000151845.1 Pteropus vampyrus | reverse complement strand
CATATATATGAAACACAGTCTTTTCTTTGGATATAAAATCATACTGATTGGTGATGATTCGTTTCCTAGAGGGCGCAAGAAACTGTGAATCCACTCTCAATTTTGTTCAGAGTTTTGTATATTTGGTGATATTCAAAATGTTTATATATTACATTAGTTTTATATTTTATATGCTATATACGTATTTACTTTTAGGTGGCGAATTTTATGTATCAAGTGCATATCTAATATTCTAACAATAAAATTAGAGACTAGTGGGTCCAAATGGCTGTTAGTGTTTCAAAGACTCTAATATTTTATCATTGAAGACTATTTAAAGACAAAGAAATACAAATTAAGATGGAACAAAAGAGTCTGTGAGAAGAAATTCTAAAATTCTATGGCAAAGTAACCCTGGTTATTTGATTTAAAATGGGCTAAGGGAGATGGTTCCATAGTGTTGTGGTTAGCACGTCTGCTTTACATGCAGAAGGTGCTGGGTTCATGTCCCAGTGAAGGCACAGTCCATGGTCTACAGTCATGCCACCCTGAACAAGCCTGATGTCTGATCTCGGAAGCTAAGCAGAGTTGGGCCTGGTTAGTATTTGGATGGGAGACCGCCTAGGAAGACCAGGCTATGTAGGCATAAATAATAATAAATGATAATAAAAAAAATTTTTTCAGAAAACCAATCATGTATTTTGTTCATTTTTACTTAAGTAATCCTGGGAAGACGGTCTTTGGTTAGAGGCAAGGGACCAGAGAAAGGC